>NC_056735.1:1369008416-1369010916 GCF_019279795.1 Protopterus annectens | reverse complement strand
TGCTGATGTGTTTGACCTAGAAAAACTATGACTTGGTTTTACTGAACATTGGATTTGCCAAACATGCGGTTTCCCAATTTTGTTTACTGTGAGTTGTAAGTGGAAAAGGTCAAGTGCATCATATTGACCCACCTTGAAGTGTGATGTTAATAGAGAAACCTCCACCCTTTGTCCCTGTCCACACAGTAACTGGTCTAAATGTGCAAAAGGCATTATAACCCTGCTCTGTTGGTGTGCTGTTTGTGGCTTTGAACCATGTCTCAGTAACTACACAGACATCTGTATTCTCCGGAGTGAGTAGAACTTGCAGGGAGTAGAAAGACAAAGACTTCCATTTGTTTGTGGCATCAGCCTTGGGGAAGGTAGAATGCTGCTCACTGCTAGGCTCATACCTGCCTGGGACAAATAGTTGGAGAGCTTCATCATGTCTCTGTTCATATAGTTCAGGGAGGTATGTCTCAGGTCAGTTATGCTCACATGGTCTATGATTACTTGTAGTTCAGTGACTTGAATGTGTGCATGATCTGATGGATCCTGGCCCTAATACGCAACTGACCATAACCGTCTCCTTGCTCAGTGTGGTGAGTGGGATATCATTGTATCTTACAATGGAGTCTCCTAGCACCAGAATATTGGATTGTGAGGTTGTCTGCCTTATGGTCTTAGACACTGAGACACTGCAATGTGGCTGAATGTGTCATAGTGGGTGCTACACCACTAATGCATTTTGGAGTTTACTGAAGATACTTATTGCAATATGTTTGTCTCAGAGGCCTTTGAGATCTTAAAAGTCTACAATTGTATTAGTTTTCAGTCGAGACCCTGAAAGAAAAGCTCTACAAGTAAAAGAACAGAAAATACATAGATAAAACTGACGTCATATTACAATGTACTGTAAATACATAGATTAATACAAATATTAATGCACATACCATCACTGAAACAAGATAAGTACAATATCATGAAATGTGTCGATATAAGTGCAAGAGTTCATTACTCACTCATAAAGCAAATACCAGAGTAGAGAAATTCAAATGGTGGATAAAGAGGAGGAAGAGAGGAAGAGTGGGAAGCGTGAGAAAAGTATTTGTTAGAAGTAATAATCGGGGTAGATATGGGAGACAGGAGAAGTAATTAGTAAAAGCAAAATTACAAATAAGAGAAATGAAACCAAGGAAAAGGATTAATAGGATATGTGTATATGTATCAGAGGAGAAGGAGCTAAAAGTTTAACCAGAAGAGCAGCAAGTGCAAAGCCAGGAGTCAGACAGGCAATCTTGTAGTTGCAGCGTAAATAAATTAATGTTGTGTATTGTCCTGACTGGTGCAGGGACCATATTGTAGACTTTTGCTAAACAGTGTGAGTACAGACTTTGAATGCAGTTTTTGTAAGGCTTATAGATGTCAAGCAGATTTTTGTCAGAAGATCGATGGTGATTACTTACTTAAAGATAGTAACTGTGCAGTCACACAGCAGCAAATAAAAAAAGTCAGTCCCTGCTTCCATTCAAATGTAAAGTACAGCAACACTGACATTTTGTAGACCTTATCATTTTCAGTCAATCATGAATTCAGTCAAATAAGATTGTCAGTTTTGTTCAGTCCACTGAAATTTAGTGAAATATGATTCAGTCAAAAGAACCTGTGAATGTGTGTGTGTATATATTTAAAATTCTTGTGTATTTTACTGTTTGTCTTTAACTGTTGGCATTTATTTATTTGTGTGTGCATTTGAACTTTATAGATAACATGGTCTGGGTCTATGTCAGAAGATTAAAAGTTCAAAAGACTGAAAATCAAAATGTCTATAACTCAAAATATCAATAATATTTTTTAAAGCAGCCACCTGCATCCCCTGCTACTTATATATACCAACTGCAAGATTCCACAATACTGGAGAAAGGGCAAATTCCATTTTCGATATTTTGAGTTTTAGATGTTTTAATTTTCAGTCTTATGTAGGTGATACCATGGTCTATCTTTATATATATATATATATATATATATATATATATATATATATATGTGCATACATATATATATATATATATATATATATATACAATCCCAAAAAACAACGGCGCACGTATCCAGTCCCGGTGCTCGGAAACCAAAACAAATACAAAAGTACCAAAACACTTCCAGCACTTGAAAATTAAGAAGGCAACACGAGAGTTTAGGCATTTATTGCCAGCACAGTCTGCCCCACAGACCAGTTTCGCTTAAAAAAGCGTCATCAGTGTATAACCCAACGCATATACGTCCTGCTTAAATCACCATGCATTTATATATGGGTGTACTTCAGTAGACTGAAAATTCACTTACCCGACTTTCAGACAGCCGATATGAAAATGCCGACAACCACAGAACACCAACATCCCGAAACACCAACTCCACTCTCCAGTAACCGCTTGGCCAGCCTGTTGAACTTTGTCCCTTACCCGCGCGGTAGTGTGATCTCGGAGTTAGTATATTTAGTTAGGGGGGTTTGTGGGTTTAC
>NC_056735.1:1368973416-1369003416 GCF_019279795.1 Protopterus annectens | reverse complement strand
CCTCCCTGTAGTATATGTTGTTTCTTCTTTCCTGCCCCAGAACCTTGTGACTCTCCTCTGCACCTTGCCTCTCTGTCCACTAGGTGTCACTCTGTACACATCTTGACCTATAGTACTGAGTATTCCTTTCATATTCTCCCCTCCTTCACCTTCTCACTCCATTCCTTTCTATCTCCGTAGTGCTCTGTGTCCCACTCCCCCTTACAACTACTATCTCTAGCCTTCTACTTGCTTACTTCCTCTGTTACTTTTTCCTTCCTCTCTGGATTCTGTGAATCCCGCTGGCCCCCTCCCTACCCCCAATTCCCACCCACCCCAGGGGTCCTAACCTTATACTTCCCCAACCACACCCCTTACTCTTACAACCAATCCTGCTCTTTCCAAAACTCAAAACCCTCCCTTCTACATCACATTCTTTCCCCTTACCTTATCCACTGCTATACCTACCTACACCCTATTACTACCTACTCTCCTCTACCTCAATTAACCTACTTCTCATAGCTTCTACTCTCAACACCTACACCTACACTTTACTTTCTCCTCTCACACCCCTACATATCCACCTATTATCACTTTCCTTCTCTCCTGTTCTGCCTTATACCTTTACCTCCACCTCTCTTATCCTCTCCTCCTCTATTTACTTTTAAACTTCCCTTACCTCACCCCTTTTACACATGGCTCCGTACTTACCAACCATGGCCATATTCTTAGCACTATTCTCTACCTCCCTATATTCTTCTTACCTTCTTACCTTCTTTGAAAACCAACTTAAAACCCAACCAGACTTTATTAATAAACATACATCTATCTTCCATACTTCTCTTTCCTCTTTCCTAAATTCAACCTCCACCCCTAACTATCACCTTCCCAAATTCCATAGGCACCACCATCTAACTTATACCATATCCCCTGATAAAAAAATGAAACAAATAACCCTTCTTAAAAGCAGCCTGACACACAGACATAATACTACTACCTTACAAGACGGTGATATTCACCCCAACCCAGGTCCATTAAATCCCTCCTCAAATATCTAACCCCAACTTTAATAACCACCTACTCATGGGACATCTTAATATAAGTGTAAATAACAAAGTACCCTATTTACATGCCCTGTTAGACATGCACCACTTTGATATACTGTGCCTCTCAGAGACTTGGCTAAAGCCAACCACCAAAGACACAGAAATTATACCCCAAGGCTATAATTTATTTAGGCTTGATCGTACTAAACGTAAAGGTGGTGGCGTGGCAATTTTATTTAAGAACCATCTTAGCATCTCCACCCTCCCAACCTGCCCAACCCTGGATTCCAGTGCTGAAGCCATCATAGTTAAACTTCAGTTAAATACTCAAAAAGCTCTTTACATTATCTGTATGTACATACCACCTGGCACAAACATACCAATCTTAGAAGACTTCCTTAGCTGGATTTCCACCAACTACCACCAAGAAACTATTATTTTGGGTGATTTTAATATAGATTGGAATATTATTAATAGTGAAAATCCCTCCAGTCATATAAACCTACATGGTTTTACTCAATCCATTACCACTACAACAAGGCTAAATAAACCAAATAAGAAACAAAGCATCTTAGACTGGATACTTATAAACAAAGTTAATATCTCATACAAAGTAGGAACTATGCCTGATGACCTTAGTGACCACTGCCTAACCTATATATCTAGAGAAAAGATTGACTATCAAAACCCCTAACATTAGAATTATCGCTCAACCAAAAACTTTAATAATGACTTATTTCAAAATGATCTCGAAGCATGCAACTGGAACCTCATGAAATCACTTCCTCTAAATGAAGCAGTATCATTCTTCAACTCAACCTTCCTTTCAATATTAGATAAACATGCCCCTGCACTCTATTAGAATGAAATCTAATATAGCCCCTTGGCTCAAAGGAAACAAAGAAATTAATTCATAGCAAAAATAAAATCTGGGCCAAATGGAGACACCATAGAACCACCTCTGATTTTCTTCACTATTGCCAACTTAGAAATCTTACAAAAGCTATTATCTCAGACAAAAAGAACTACTACTGTGAACTTCAAGAAACCCATTTAAATAAACCCAAACAATTCTGGTCTACGATCAACAAACTCCTTTCACCTGGTACAGCTAAAACTCCCTCCCAATAAGCAGACCCAGGAACTCCTAGCCATACTGCAAACACCTTTAACACCTTTTTATTGATACCATCCAATCACTTGCTAAACAAATGAACACCATTAACTTTTACCCTCCAGATAACCATGTTGATTCCCCCCATAACTTCACTCTTCACCCTATCTCTACCTCCTTCATCTACAAGCTTATTCTTAAACTGAAACCCTGTACCCCTCTGCTGACAAACTCTCTCTTTCTTCAAAAGGCTGCCAAGCAGATTGCATACCCTATATCGATACTCATTAACAGGACTATCCAAGAGGAACCATACCAGATATATGGAAAATATCTCATATCATCCCATTACACAAAGGTGGTAACTCTATTGAGTATACTAACTTTAGACCTATTGCCCTTCTCTCTCCACTAGCCAAGATAATGGAGAAATGCATCCACCAACAACTGATACAATATCTCTCTGCACACAACATAATAGCCAACTGTCAACATGGTTTTAGACCCCACCATAGCACCTCCACTGCCCTCCTTTCCTTCGTTAATACTATCAACAACTATCGCAACTCTAATCTTCTCTCCTCCGCTCTATTCATTGACCTCTCTAAAGCTTTCGACATGGTGAACCACTCTTCCCTTATAAACATCCTTAAATCCCTCTCATTTGATAACCTGGCTATTAAATGGTTTACATCTTATCTAAGCAACAGGCATCAAGCCGTTCTTTGGGACAATCATATCTCTTCACTACTACCCGTTTCTATTGGAGTCCCACAGGGCTCTATTCTTGGTCCACTTCTCTTCTCCCTATACATAAACGATCTCAACACTATCATCCCACAAGCTACCTGCATCCAATATGCTGACGACTCCACAATTATTTGCTCTGCATCTACCTCCTCAGAGCTACTCACTCTAACTCAAACCACCTTCAACACTGTAGAAACTTGGTTCACTAGACGTCACCTCCTCCTCAATGCTAAAAAAACAAAACTTCTCCTTTTCACTCCTACCACTCGAGGGTCCCCATTACACTTCAACATTTTATCCAATGACACCACTGTTATCTCTCCTGACACATCAACTAAACTGCTAGGAATAACCATCGATAACAATCTCTTTTGATCAACACATCAATAACATCATCAAAACTGTTAATAAAAAAATTGGATCATTATACCGTATCAAACCTTTTCTCACACCTTCTACTAGAGCTACCATTGCCCACTCCCATCTGATTTCTACCCTCTTTTATGCCTCACCTATCTTCACTAACCTTAAGAAGGCCAACCTAAATAAACTAGCAACTTGTTACAATAGCATTGCCGCTTTGCCACCAGCAACCCTTTCAGAACACATCACTGTCAAAACCTAAAACTCCTAGGCTGGCTTGAGCTACAAAACTGTCTTTTGATCTCCCAACTTACCATTGCTCACAAGATACTGTATCAACCCCATAATACCCTATACTTTCTCAACTTTTAATCCCTTACAATAATCTTACCTCCCTTGATCTTCATCTAAACTCATGACCAAATCTGTAAAGTCCCATAACTTAGCTGGTGAGTCTCTTTTCACTAATACTGTAGGAAGGATATGGAATCAGCTACCTACTGATATCACTCTAATCCCTCCTTACCACTCTTCAAACAAAAATCAAACTGTACTTCCAAAATCACTGGCTCTGCTCCTGCAGGACTCCTGACTAATCTTCTTCTTTCCCTACACTACTACTATCTATACACTATACTTATTTACTTTACTTATTCCTTCTTCCCATTGCCCTGCTACCCTCCTCCTATGCTCCTACCCTCTCCTCCTTTCTCTCTCCCTCCTCTCTTCCATTAAAATACTCCTTTCCACTCTACATTATTGCCTCTTTCAGTCTTCTGCCTATGTATTCCTTTCTGAGTCTCCCATTCTACTTTTTTCTCTCCAACAGATTTCATATATATGTTGTTAATCTTGATATTTTGTAATGTTTTACTAAATAATAATTTTTTGACTATGTTCCCTACAAATTTTATTTTTTTTTGTTTTACTAAACATATATTCTTTTTGTACTGAATTTGTTTTATTATTTGTCTCCTTGTAATTTAGTATCTGTGGAGCTTTTCTCCCCGGGCCTCTACTGAAAATGGACATATATCCAGCTAGACTAGCCCGGTTAACAAATGTAAAATAAAATAAAATAAAATAAAATAAACTAAACTAGCAGGTAACACATTAGTAGTAGGCATGGGTTTTCAGTTTAAAATCTAACTAGCAAGCAATACAGTAGCAGTAATAGGCATGGACTGGCAAAGAAATCAAACAGTATAAAATATATGTTAGAGTATGAACTGTATTACAATAGGTATCTTGGATCTGAAATGAAGAAGACACTAGCAGAGAAGAAAGACATGGAGGAAATAGTACTGGAGAGTTGGTGAGGAAGGTATATAGAGAGAGGAGGGTGGCTAGGTAGGTAAGGTAACAGCGTTAAGCAACAGATAAGGAAATTAGAGTACAGGCTGGATAAAAAAACAGGGGGGAAAGTAAGGAGAGCTGAGTCTACATGAGAGTTGTTTTTTGGCATGGGCATAGCCAGCAAGAGGAGATATGTTGTCTAAGTGATATTTTAAAGAGTGTAGGGCTTTTGATTGAGGTTATTGTGAATGGAAGGGAGTTCCAAAGTTTGGAAACTGTAAAGGAATAGAGCATTTGTCCAGCTGGGTGTTGGGGTTTGTCAACTTTGAGCAATGTGAGAACCCTATCGCACCACCAGACCACTAAGATCCAGCAACAAAAATCACTTGCAGATCACTAAAGCCAATAACTCTGCTGGTGAAGCACTATTCTCTTGCACCATAGCCAAATTATGGAACTCCCTTCCACCCACAATTACCTCCGTACCATCATGCACCCACTTCAAAACTTTACTAAAAGCGCACCTAAAAACATGCTGGCTATGCCCTTGCAACTCCCAATCTAATATCACCCACCCCATCCAACCATTACCTTTCTTTCCACTCCACTAACTACCTTGATTATAGCAAGCTCAGATGCTCATAAGCCTAGTAGTTGTTATACAGTAGGAACTTCTTATTGTAACATTTGTTAATGTCTGTTATGTACTTCACAGATAAAGATTCTAGTTGTCTACTGATGTACTATGTTCTTCATCTGTAAATATGTTGTAAGTAATTGCTATGTTAAATTGTTAATTGTTATGTAATCCAATGTAACTAATGTCTGTTTATTTTAACTGTGGAGCTTTTCTCTCCGGGCCTCCGCTGAAAATGGACCTACGTCCAGTCGAACACTCCCGGTCAACAAATGTAAATAAATAAATAAATAAATAAATAAATAAAAATGTTTTATTTTCTGATCTAAGGGGTCTATTTGGTTGGTATAAGGACAGCAGAGTGGAAAGAGAGGGGCATGCTGTGGGTTTGTGTATTAATTTGTGTGCTGTAGTTAAGTGTAGGTAGATGAGGTGCAGTGGTAGCTCAAGCCAGTTTAGTTGCTGTAAGGAGGAGCAGTGGTGGGCTGAGGGTCTGGCATTTGTTGCAAATCAGGCTGTCTTATTGTAACATGTGTCTAGCTTGGTTCTAAGGGATGAGTGGGTGTTTGTAAGGATAGGGACACTGTATAGCAGGGATAGAAGTAGAAAGGCTGAGGCTGGAGCCTTTTTTGAATTATGATTAAGATAATAGTTGTGCCTGTAGAGGGAGCCTAATTTATGATGAGTTTTTTTGATGTTGTTGAGAATGTGGAGGTCAAATGTTAGGTTTTCGTAAATGGTGACCCCTAACAGTTTGGTGCTGGAAACAACTTCGATGGTGGTATTGTTCTGGAAGTGGATGTGGAAATTGGCTCTGAATGGGGGGGTTGTTCTTTTTTTTTTTTTTTTGGAGTGAATAGAATCAGTTTTGTCTTATTTGGGTTGAGAGCAAGATGGTTGTTTGACATCCAGTTTTCAGTGGATGTAAAGGCTTGTTGGGTTAGGAGTTGTAGCTCTGAAGGGGTTTTGGCAGTGCAGATGATTGCAGAATCATCCGCATATTGGATCACAGTGGCATGAGAAAGGAAGTTATGGAAGTTGTTGATAAATATATTGAATAACAGGGGGCCTAATATGGAACCTTGGGGTACACCTGTAGTAATGTTGAGGAAGGGGGAACAGGATTGCTGCCACTTTGTTGACTGATATCTGCCAGATAGATAGTTTGAGAACCAGTATAGGGTTGGAGGGGAGACACCTAGATTATTGAGGTTAGAGAGTAGAAGGAGGTGGGATATGGTATAGAAGGTTTTGAAAAGATCAAGAAAAAGACTGGAGACGATTTGGTTGGCATCATGTGCTCGATTTATGGTACTGAGAAAAGAAATGAGAGCAGTATTTGTGCTATGGCCTAGCCTAAAGCCATTTTGGGTTGGGGTGAGAATTTGGTTGTTAACTAAGTGGTTGAGGAGTTAGCTATGCACACATTTTCTACTATTTTAGAGATGGGAGAGAGGATAGCGATAGGCCGGAAGTTAGAGATGTCTGAATTTTTGCCGCCTTTATGGAGAGGAAGAATGTATGCTTTCTTCCAGATATTTGGGATGTAGGATTCTTGAATAGATCTGTTGATAAGTATATTGATGGGGTAGGCTATGGAGCTTGTGGCTGTATTTAGGAATTCCAAGGGTAGGTTATTAGGAGCATTTGTACAAGGTTTTAGTTTTAGAAGGAGTTTCATTATGGTGTGTGTGAAAGGAGAGAAAGAAAATTTAGGGAGAGAGGAAGGTATTACATGAGTGGGTGTTTCGTTAGGTGAGTTAGTGTCAGAAGAGGGAAAGGTGGCAATCAGTTTGGCAATGGATTCTATAAAGTGTGAATTGAAGAGACAGGCTATATCGGAGGGTGTTTAATCAGGGTGTGGGCAATGATTTGCATTAGAGCCTGGGTGAAGTAGGGAATTTATAGCTCCTCAGAATTTTTGAGGGTTTAGTTTGTGTTGGTCCTGTAGTCTATGTAAATATTCTTTTTTGCTTTTGGTGACTTGTTTTTTGGCCTGATTCCGAAGCTGTTTATATAGTGCTAGGTCGGCTGGGTTTTTATGTTTTGCCAGGCTTTCCATACTTTATCTCTAGTAGACATGATTTCTTTGGTGGATTTGGTAAGCCAGGTGGCATGATTAGATTTGACCCTTTTTAGCCGAGATGGAGCTACTCTGTCTAGGATTCTGAGGAATGTTGAATTGAAAGATTCAACTGCTTCATCGAGGGGGACAGTTCTTAATGGTGCCCAGTTAGTATTGTGTAAAATTACATTTAGAATTTCTGGTGAGAAACGGGATAGGTCTTTGGTATTTTTTAGTTGGTGGTTATTTGTGGCTGAGGTAGTTTTACATATAGCAAAGGCTGGAAGATGGTCCCTGATGCTGTTTGGTAAAGTCCCAGAGAAGGATATCTTTTTTGGGGTCAGATCCCAGGATCCAGTCTAAGATCGAGCCTTGGTTATTTTTATTATTGGGCCTGGTAATATCAGTGACTAGTTGGGTGTATTTAAATAAGTTGATGTTAGCTTGGGGGTTGTGGTTTGTGATGTCTAGCCAGTTGATGTTAACATCTCCTAGGATGACTGTTTCATTTTGGATATTTTTGGATGACCAGGCAATAATTTCTTCTAGTATTGGAATATTGTTACCTGGGGGAATGTACATCACTATAATGCAGAGGGTTTTGAAGTTATTTAGCTTTAGGTGGGTCACTAAGAGTTCTGCTGTGGCGAACTGTGGAATAGATTTATTGAAAGGCACTACGGTATGGGTATTAGGATATATTAGGGTGATTCCTCTGCCTTTTCTGTGTGGCCTGTCATGTCTAAGGCATGTATAGTTGGGGGGAAGGAATTCAGTGTTGCTGATATAGAGTTTAAGCCATGTCTCAGTTATGGCAGTGAAGCCAAGTTTGTTTTGATATAGCCATGCTTGGAAATGGGGATTTTGTTTTTGATGCTTTGTAAGTTAATGGCAGTGAAATTCAAGGATTTCATGGTTTTGGGTTGGTTTTGAGGGGTGGATAGTGGGCCTGGGTTTGGGTGTATGTCACCACATTTGATTAATTTTGAGTGGGAGAACAGGTTTTTAGAGGGATGATGTAGTTTGGTTTTGTGGTTTGGGTTTGTTAGATTGGCGTGGTTGTTATGTAGAGGAAGGAATTTTACTCTAACGTGTATTGTGATGTCTGTGGTATATAAGGAAGAGCCTATTTTGGAATAGCTTAGGAGAGATTGTGTATGTGTGGATGTTGAGTATGTTAATTTAGAAGGTATATTAGTTGTGTGATGGGATGTAAGGTGGAAGAGTAGATAGAGGTGTAGGGAGATAATAAGGATAATAATATTGGAGTATAGAGGCATACTGTTAGAATGTAATTAGGTAGGAGATAGACTACTGGTGGGGAAGCTGAAGAAGTGGGGGGTGGAGTTAGATGAGTGAGATGTTAGGTCAAGGTTGTAGTGTGTGGAGTGTGGTTAGGTATAAATTAGATGAGCCCTGGGGTGGGTGGGAATGGGGGTAGGGTAGAGGAGCGGAGTGAGCCAGAGCGAAGTGAAGACGAACTGAGCAGGTACTTCCTAGAACAGTAAGTTCCTGATTCAGCAAAAAACTATCTACAAGCTATGAACTAAGCAGGGCTGAGGAAAATTATTTTCTTGTTATTGTCTTTTGTTATTTAGGCACTTTGTTAATTTCTTAGGTTACTTTAGGTAATTTATTGAATTGTCTGGCCTTGGTAGGGTTTGTAAGTGCATGGAAATGTGGAGAGGCTACTGCACTTGTAGAGAAGGGGCATTTCTATAAACTATAATATATATATATATATATATATATATATATATATATATATATATATATTAGCTGACAATTTTAAAAGTTGGGAGTGCTGGCAGGGTGTGAGCCGATAAGCTGTGCTTGCCACCAGTTGCTTAGTGCAACAAAAATGCAGTAAAATAAGGAGAGTTACTGCAGACTAATTTTAAACAGTGTGCATGTTCGACTTGGCATACATACACATTTAGAGAAGGAATAGAGCTGGAGCAATAAAAATATCAGCAGGGTGCTCTTTCTTTCTCAGAATAATTTATGCATGACGTGGTCGGGTAGGGCTGTCTCTTCTGGCCTAGAGGCTCCCGTGAAGAGCAGAGGCAAACTGCAAGTAAAGAGAAAAAAGCATTGATGCAGGGAAAAGTAGTGAAGGAAAAAAAATGTAAAATGAACGTCTAACAGGCTTTCTAACAGTAACAAACAGCAAGAATGTTTTAGTGGGAGAAAGAGTGGAAGGTATGCTGGAGAGGCAGGTAAACTGTGCAGACAAAAAATGATCATCTAACAAACATTCTAAGAGCATCAGACAGCAATAAATATTCTTCAGTGGGAGAATGAATGGAAGGTAAGGCTAGAGAGGCAGGTAAAATTATGCAGACATAAAACGAGCATTTAACAAGCTTTTCAAAGAGTATTACACAGCAAAAAAACAATCAACCAAGTTCCATTCAGTGTTAGGTTAATAAGCAACAACTAGCATTTCTGCAAGGTCGATAACATAGGTATAGTATTATAGGGAGTGGTAGAAATCACTGAAACAATTAGCTTAGATACTGCCGTATTCCCTGAACAAGAGTGAGCAAGAATAACATGTTTGAACACTATTCTATGTATAATACTGCCCTAGTGGCTGTGCAATCACCATACATATGATTAGGCCATCCTATCAGCAAAGAAAAGTGTTGTACATACAGCAATCACTTTTAACAGTGTATCGCAAAAACACAAGACGGCAGGCAATATATCCACCAGATAAATCCCTATGAAGACAGCATATAAAATATATAGAATGTTAATATTCACAGTAAAACACTTACATGGGTCGCACAGCATTATTGGCTGCTTAGGGTGTCTAATTCAGTAGAAGGGAAAGGGAACACATATCTCTATAATTTTGATTAATGTATCATAGCAAGCATTCCATTAGTTTTATAAGAGTGAAAATAATAAAGGAAGGCAATAAAAGGAAAAGATGAAAGTTGTTTTGTAAGTACAGCCATGGAGCACAACAACAATGAGCCCTTTTGTTAGAACCACTAACTTAACCTATTCCTCAATGATAGCTTTGTAAGCACTACATAGTCTCAGTGGGGAAATCCAAGAAGCACATATTTTGTATTGTTTACAGCAGTGGCAGGACTGAACCCTGCATGGTTGGTATGTTGTTGTCCCTGTCTAACAGTAAAGTAAAAGGAACATAGCTGCATTCTGATAGTTTGTGTGGCCGTTCAGCTGGCATATTCAGATTGAATGTAATGTACTGATACAACAAGCTTTTATGAAGAGCATTAAAACAAATCTACTGTCACTAGTCTACTGTTCTTGGCTCCTGAATGAAGCCTCTGATATCTTTCTAGTCCCTATTATTTGGAAATGTGGACTGGTATGAAATCCCACATCTCATCCAATATTTCAGTTGTGTTCAGAGTTTCTGATTTCTGGGCATTTAGGATTGAATTTGTTCATGGGAATAGAACGGAGCATTGAATTACCATGGGCATTACAGATTTTTAAAATATGTGCAGTGTCTGTGTATTTTATCACTGTGGGTATGTATACACATATGTACTTGTGTACCTTTTATTTACACTATCTATCTATCTATAGACAGTGTTTCTGTCCCTTTTATTTACAATATTTGGGTCATACCTCTCAATCTCATAGAGCAAGAAATCTAGACAAAGGCACAAATAATGCTGGGGGGGGGGGCAAAGGCTCAAAACTAGGGACACTTTCTAACCCTTGCTCTCGCAAACTTAGAAATGTGATAGAATAACAGGTTTTGCTTTAGCATGAATTTTCTGAAGAATATGAAGTCTGAAACTCATATGTCTGTCATAATTTTCTGACTTAAATCCTAAATTATTTGCCAGAGATTTGCCAGAAAAACACAGTTTTATGAGAAACAGATGGAAAATATGAGGCAAAAAAATCTGAACATTCTGCAAAAATATGTACAGTTGAGAGGTATTCATCATCCTGTTTAACTGAAGAAATAAATAAACTGCTGGTCTGTAGTTTGCTTATGTTAGATCAAACAGAGCAACATTGCATGCATTCTATAGCAGGTTAAGCTCACTGCTAGATGGCTGGTTGCAGGTTTGCTTCTTTCAATAGCATCCTGTTTCTAGGTCACACAGACAACATAGTCTGTTTGCATAAGGCCTAGAAACAAAAGTGTATTTTATTTTGGTGTTTGCCTTCCAGTGTAGTGTTATGCTTTTCACCTTTTTGGTCCATTGCTTTGTAAGTTCATTTAAGTTCATTTAAGATTATTTACACATACTTTTTTTCTGTGGAAGGCTGTTCCCAATGAAGCACTTACAAGCTTTTTTTAAAATACACAGCAAGACATGTAATTAAAATTTAAATGTAGACAGTTAATGCAGTTTCACCCTTCAGTCATGCTTTGCAGGAAACCCTCTCAACCTGTTAGCTTAAGAAATTTGGACAAAGCCTAAAATAATGGGGAAGGGCCCCAGAATAGAGGCAGATTTTAAATGTTGCTTTTATAAACATAGAAAGCTGCTAGAATAACAGAATTTGTGTTAGCATGAATTTTCTGAAAGATATGAAGTCTGAAACGGAAATGTATGTCACTATTTAGTGACATTAGTCCTCAGTGAGTTTTCAGAAAATCACAAATTTTATGAGGAACAGACCAAAAATACAAGGCACAAATCAGGACATTCTGTGAAAATCTGGACAGTTTCGAGGTGTGTTGAAAATGCAAATTTTATTAGATTTTGAACAGAGCCGAAGGACCATTTGTCCAACTTTATCACCGACTTGGGAAAATCAGATGCAGTAAAGACATGGGTCAACCAAACAGGATATGTGACAATGTTAATGCTATTCTTTGTTAAGAAACAAACAGTCTCTTCCTCTCTATCCCCCTTCCTTTCTGATTCATTCACTTTGTTGCATCCTTTCATTAGTTAGGAGAATAAGTTAGTTAGATTTATTAGATGCGCGTATTGCAGGGTTATTGTTTTCATCTGTTGTCCCATGATCAGCTTTTTGCCTATTTAACCTGACCATTATACCATTATCTTCTGCACAGCCTGTCCAGGATACTCTTGAAACCTTTTATTTAAAAATACTTTCATAGGTAATTTCACCTTGGTATAATTTTTAACAGAAGACTTCCTTACATTGTTCTGTGTTACCCTTCTCCCGGTGTGGTTGAAAAACTCCTGTTGTTCACTATCTTTGCTCCCTTAAAAAAAAAAAAAAAATATATATATATATATATATATATATATATATATATATATATATCTATATATGAAGCTTCTCCAACTCTTTTGCCTCATTTGTAAGTTAATTTTATTCATATTTTTGATCCCCTCTATATATTGCCAAGAATGTATGTTTAGGCTTTCTCCAGTAGCCACAATGTGTACATCTATTCAAGAAATTATTTTCAGTCGATAATTTAATGCATAGTTTTTAAAATCTTCCATATTGATATCATATAACAAAACAGTTTAACCAAACCTCAAGAAAGGTTTAAAGAAATTGTAGCAAACTTTTTCAGAGTCACATAGAAGATGTGTTCAATATCTCAGAACTGGCAAAAATCATTCACACTGAAATAATAGTCATTCTCTTACTAAATAAAGTGGACTACCTCACCTCACCAAGGACACTTATTCTGATAAAATACTCTTAATTTAACAAACAACTCTGAAATGAACAAGTATCATTTGACGAAGATGATGTCACACCCTTTAAGTAAAACACCATCAGATAAAAGCACTAAAGCGTTATTAAATACAGTGTTTGGGACATGGTTAGAAATCATCCCTTGATATTAGGGCAACTGCTACTTTTTGTAGTGTTCATTCTAATATTTGCTTAGCTTTTCACCCTGAATTGCTGCTGTTTAGAGCTATAGTTTGTGGCTGATTAGAGAGGTAGTTATTACAGTCTACACCATTATTACCGCTATTGCTTGGGGACATTTGGTCAAAGTGGTGAAAGCTATTTATTGTTTTGCTTTAAGCCTGACCCTTGGAGACACTGGTGCTTGGATTGCTGGAGGTTGGACTGTCTGTTTTTCATTTGTGTTTGGCAGCTTGCAGGAGAGATTATGTGTTGCTTCCAACATCAGTTTGCTAGAAGTGGTGATGTTTTGGATTATATATTTGCTGGATTGCAGATAACAAGGCTGTGGTGTTTGGAATGGAACTATCAAAACTGCAAATGATTGTCTTCAAAAGTACAATATGTCATCCAGTTTATTGTATAATAAAAAAGTGTGATCATGGGAAGTAAAATAGTTAGGGTTCACTGACTTCTGCACTAATGTTCACATTTTTTTTTATCAAAATGCAGTTTGTTTTTGAAACCGCCATATTTGTCTTAATTTGTTTACGCTCCCACTAATGGCCACCCGTTTCATATATTGTTCCAGGAATAGGGTGCCACACACTGAACTATATTTTCAAAGCATTTTAATAATCCCCCCAAAAATCTGGAAAGTCTTTAGGTTCACTCCTGCTCTCAACAATTCTATAAATTAATTGGGCATATTTAACTATTAGAATGGCAACATATAGTATTAGATAGTTCACTGATGGAATACTTTTGTAGTGAGGTGTGATCAGTGTCTATGAGACATTGTAATTCAGAACCATTGGGTTGGATTCCAAAGAATGAGATCATCATTGCAGAACCCCCCCAGTAGTACTGTCACACCCCTAAATATGCATGGGCCAGGGATAGAGTAGTAACTGCTCATGTAGCAAGAGCTTCAGCTCCTGAAAGCAATCATGTAACGCTGTGCAACTCATTCATAATTTAATATCATATCATTCAGTGTTATGGAATAGCATTATATATGCATTGTATGACCTGAGTGCAGTCACTGTACAGTTAAAATCTAATGAAGTCACAGACAGTGCAGTACACTGGCTGCAGTTGTTGGACTGAGAATGCAGAGTTAATGATGGCATGGAGACTTGACCACTGGATGTACACTAAGGGTGCTGCTGTTTTTTAAAAAGAATGTGCACACTGGAAGTAGCCATTGTTGTGTAACATTAACTACAGCAAATGACACAGGAGTAGAGTGGTAACCCTTACAGCAACTAGACTACACTACACCAACACAAATTTCATACAATACTACAGAGTGTGAAATTTACTTTGCAGTCACTATGGCTTGGTGTATATAGTTCCTCACAACCTTTACTTTATTGGTTTTCAGTAAAAACTGAAGGGATACAAAGTAGGCACAGAGGTCACAGTCAGCATGTTCTGCCGTTTTTTTATTGATATCCATATAATAATACTTTGAACCTGCCTGTTCTTTCAGAATTGTGAGTTTCCATTATACCAGGCCAGAAATCTTGTGCAATTCTTAAATTTCATGCATTACCAGAGGGTGTGTGTAGATCCTCTCTTTGAACTGTCTATGTTTTAACAACTCTCCCTAACTGGGTTTATAGTAATTCATGGAATAACGCTTCAATCAAACTCCAGCCCATCAAGAGGTACACACTGAACAAACAAACAAATTGAAATGCACCTCTGTTGAAAGCACAGTCATCAAATAAGTTCAATAAGTTGCTGTAAAACACTATTCACGCACTAATAATTTAAACATTAAAATTTATATTTTTAAAAATGCTGTACTAGACAACTCTGCAAAAGATCTTACTCGCTTTCTACAAATGCACTCTTAACACCCTTAACAAAAATCCTTGTATTTCCCATAATACCACTAGTGAATGCAAAAAGTAACAGATATAAATTACATAATAAAAAGCACCCATTTATACTTGTCAGATCATGACATAAACATCACTCAAATGCACTTAAAATCTCTGCGGTAACAACCAACACCAAAACAGTTGTTCACATTGCAATAAAACACAAAACAAGTGCTTTATGCAAGGGGCAAGCCCCCCTGCACCCCTTGACATGAGGCTATGCACCCCTGTGCTCCGTGCTACTTACATGCACTGGCTCAGAGATGGCACTATACAGCACAAGCAAACTTAGACTAGTTCTGTAGTTTTATAGTTCATTAGGGCTAAGAGCCATTTAAAACGTGAGCTGCACAATAAACGTAAAGCCTCTAAAATCCATCCATGTATCAAGCTGTTTTTTATAAAAGATAAAATGCACTTCATTGTCTAATGAGCAACAACAAACTGTTCCACAGTTTAATCATGGATTTTCTTTTATTAAATACCTTTATTGAATTATCAGTTGTGACACAGGCAAATTTACATTTATATAAATGTAAACAAACAGTATTAACAGGTACACATTTACAAACATTATATTTCACATATATTGCAATATATCATATAACCTAAGCAACATTACATAAATTATTCATTTCCTGCCTTTTATTTAAGCAAGAAACATGTTTATTAAACCATTGCTTATGACATAGGCAATCATACATTTATATAAATGAAAACAAACCACATGGATTGACTTAGATATCTACATGTCAAGACAGTTTTAATTTTAGAGATATTGTACATATAACCTAATCTTGTTGCTTATTCAAATCCAATAAAGGCACAACTCTTCATTAATGCCTTAAACACTAAACATAATTTACCCGTCAAATACTTACAACTAACAGAAAAGAGACCTAGACTCTCAAGAATAGATTGATATGTGTTGCCTTTGACTACTGTACAAAATGTAACGTACATGTATTTCCAAGCTATTACAAATTAATTCACTTCTATCAGCAAACCATTCAGCAAGTCTGAAATTCAGATAATTTACCATACCTACTAACTTTTTGATACTACCATCATTAGACCAGGTATGGTTGACTTCCAGAGGCTCTAACTTATGCTCTCAAGTGTAAATTGCATTGGAATTGTGTCCTTTCTTTGCCAGTACATTTTTTGTCACTGGAAATGATAATATCTGTAATCTATTACTGATTACTAAAATGATAATATCTTTAATCTGTTACTGATTACTAACATTATGTTTGTAAGCCCCTTTCCTTAAACATAAAGTATAAAAGGCAGAGCCATATTCTTAATAACTAAGAAATTCTCATTTAATTATTGTATTTATATTTCTGTAGTAGACACAATCAAATGCTGAGAAGAGATTAAGCTATGTGTTGTTATAGTAACAGAAACAGAAGTTACAGACTGCTTACAGCTACTGTGCTTATGTCAGCAGTTGGCTAATATGTCCTTTATTGGAAACTGCTTTCAACCAAATAGTGATGCAGTTTTTGCAACAAAGGCTTCTTATGAATGAACAGCACCAGACTGAAAACCCAAGCATGTTGTGCTTTAGTCTACCCTGTGCCTTTGTAAACACTAAATCCTGAATTGATGGAATCCTGACATAGAGGTCTAATAACTATTAATGTATTTTAAGCTAATAACTCCACCATAACACTGCTAATATAAACGGATTCGGGTGTAACTGTTGGCAACAGTAGTTACAGACGCACTCACTTCTCCAAACTAGAATATGCAGTAGGTTTGGCAAAGATGAGCTCACTCAGAATCTGTAACCCACAGAGGAAGGGTTTTACTGCCATCTGAAGTTCTGAAGTAAGTGAGAGAGTACTTAGAAACTAGGGCAGAAGTTGTACTGGAAGAACACATTGCTGGACTCTACTCCTGTGATAATGCATGGCCATGGCATAAGTAACATGTATGGGGACTTCTTTTTCCATCAGTAGGTGTATTATGTCTACTTCGGTTTCATTCCACATTTTACATCTGACATAGAACTGTACTATGCAAGCATTATCATTTGTGGGGGTAAAAATGCAGCGTGATCATTTCAAAAGCTGTTTAAACAACACAGGAGATTAAAGTACTGGCTGACTGCTAACAGTTGTACCAGGCCTTTTATCAGTTTACTTACCACTCCAGCTTGATAAGATACTAGGTTAAACAAAGCATTTATTTGTTTAAAAAATCCCTGGGCCTACTAGCTCATGCTGCAACTTGATTTGTATGAAATAAATAAGTTTGTACAACAGACCGAAAGTTGAAATTCACTCTGAACTGCATTCGCATCAGCTCAGGTATTGTAGGAGTCAACTCATTTTGCCCATTCATGCTTTCAGAGGATGGTGGGAGCCAAGTAGCTAATGCTAAATGGAAGCTTTTTTTAATGCTCTGTCTGCTTTTCTCTCAGCTTGAGAAGTACATAAGTATCTTAATATATGAATGCCTTACTGTGGATGACTTAATGATAGCTTGCTACCTGCCTGCTACAAGCCCTTTGGTTTCCATCAGTGGCCTAATAGGTACAGCTTACTACTTTCCTGCTGAGGAAGGTTAACTGGCCATTCACTGCCCACTACTCTTCCTTGGCCAGCTGTATTGCACCTGAGCCAGTAATCATAGCTAAGTCATGAGCTCGAAATTAGAAACTTTCCCTCGTGGTTATGGGACTGATGCTTGAGTGGGGATGACTTAACAGAGTCAGACTTAATTTTTGATCCCATGCCAGACCTGTCTGTTAGCTTTAGGCCTATTCATTCAATTGGACGCGAGAGCCAGGTATCCCAACATTAGGCAAGAGTTCTGTGATTCATCAATTTCTGCCCATGTGTCTAATCAGTCCATCTGTTGCCGAAAGGTGAGAGTCAGGTGGTAGGTAACAGGCCAGCTTACAGGTATGACAGCATAGCCTGCCCTCCTCCTTGGAGATGCCCCCTCCTCACTGAGGTGGCTGTTTGAGCTCCACTTAATGTTGCCATGGTGCAGGAAATATGCCTGCTTGTGTAGATTTTCCCATTCAGTGCACCTCCACAGTAGCAACATGTTCTTAGCAGGTCTCTGCTCCAAAGGAGTAATACTCAGTTCTCCCTTTAAGTGTCACCATAACAGGGATCCAGAACCTCCTTCCTCTCTGCAGCTTGTACCTACATGTGATGCAAATCATATTTTGAAGTTTGAAAGTTTCACTTTCTAAAGAGTCATAAATTATGCCAGTATATCTAACAAAAGTGAATTGACACCAGAAATAGCTACGTTATTCCCCTCTTCCCTCACCTTTTATCAGGTATACTAAAGAGTCCAGGCTGCTTAAGATATGATCATAGACTATTAGTAAAAAAAAAAAAAGTAAAAAAAGATATGGTCAGACTATGTAATAATACCCACTGTAATGGTATATGTGAAGCTTTCATGTATCTGATTGGACATTTAAGATATTTTTGTGCTTGAAAAAAACAAGTAAATTCTGAGCCACTTAAATGGCCAACACTTTGGAATAGCTCTGAATATCTTTCCATTTTTTTCTCAGAAGGCAAATTATTAGGTACAGCCAGCTTATCTTAAAAGTGTATGTGTTTTCTGGAGTTCAGAACTGACCATACATGATAACAAATGGCTTCCCATATAAAGCATTAGTGAAAGTTTTATTACATGTCTTTTAGAAACCTTTACCCATAACTGCGACCATCCATCCAGATCTTATAAAACATAAATTAGGTATATCCCTGCAGTTCATGTGTCTCCCAGTGGTCTATATAAGAACTGAAGGGGAAGTGGAGGTTTTTACAGGTCAGAGATTTCCTTTATATTTTCTGTACAAGTGTTGTGCTATGTATGTAGGGGGCTTCTTCCCCCTAAATTCCCCTTACTATGTGCGTATTTGAATATGTATATGTATATATACATATCTGGGCATCATCTTCATCATCAGTCTCTGAAATTTGTGTACAGGAGGATATATGTATAGAGAAGTCTTACAGCCTTATGAATGTTTTTGTACAAGCTCCACTTACACAAAGTAAAATTGCAGAAACCACTTTCTGTGCTAACTGACTTTTTATTTTTCTCCACTGCTCTGCAACAATGGAGGGTGTTCATCCACAGGGGAGATTCTGGGAGACATCCTTCCCTGCATATAAACAATGTTTCTGGATTTGCTGGCTGAGGTTTTCATTGATTTTACTTTGCATAAATGACACTCAGCGAGATTACCTTTGATAATTCTGTGTATATTTGCCTATACAGTAAATGTGTACATTTGTGTGCATGAGTGTATGTGTTGGGATATCTGTATTGTGTCATAGTCATCATCATCTTTTTCTGAACTGCTTGTCATGGGGGTGGGATCACTTGACTTTCTCCAAATCAAGACTGCCTATAGACTACTATTCCAACCTACCAAGTGCCCTGCACTATCCAATATCGTACAACCATGTACTCCCCATAGAACACTTAGATCTACCCACCAAAACCTAATCACCATCCACAAACCCCAGTGCCCAGCTGGTCAACTTCTGCTTTCCTTCACCTTAGCCAAAAAATGGAATGCTCTTCCCTCCACTCTTAGGACCTGCGATAACCTCGAAAACTTTAAAACTCTTCTTCATTCTCACCTTTACTCAAACAGGAAATGCAATTGTACTCTTCACCCTATACCGCTGAAGGTCTCCTCCACTTTTACTCCTGGTTAACCTCTCACCTAACTAACCTTGCTCATTTGTATTATGTATATATAACTATACTGTAAAATCTAGCCTCCAGGCCATTTGCCTGTCTTTTACACCTAAACAAAATTGTAATTGTTTGTTTCTTTATGAATGCTATCTGTTTATTTGTCAGTAATGCAAAGTTTCTTAGTAATTATTCATGTAACTATGTATTGTTGGAGGTTTTCTCCCCGGGCCTTCACTGAAAACGGGCTTCCCGAGCCCAGTGGACCTCCCCGGTCATCAAACTGGAATAAATAAATAAATAAATAACAGTCTGAGAAGAGTAGCTCCTAATTCCATGCCCCTAGCAACAATCTTCAGCTCATCCTGTGAAATCCCTAGATATTTCAAGGCAAACTGAAGTATATAATGATGCCAACATGTTCTAGGTCTAAACAACCACAACTACACAATGCAGAATGTTAAAACTTCAATGAAAACACAACCCATTTGTTCTTTTGGTTAAAAAGCACATCAAGGAAAAAAATACAAATGATGTTCTGGGTCTGCTATGAGACCTCTCCTAGTAGGCTGTGCATTATAAACTTCACATGGGAGCATCCCTGAAGGTGTCCTCACAAGGACTCCAAACCACCTCAACTAACGTCTCTCAATGTGGAGATGTAGCTACAGACTAAGGTCCGCACATATCGATGAACTCCTCACTCTGTCATGGAGAGTGTCCCAGTGACCATGCAAAGGAAGCTCATTTCTGCTACTTATAGTCCTGATCTTCTCCATTTAGTATCCATAGTCCATGACCACAGGTCAAGATGGAAGCAGACTAAGTGTATTAATAGCTTTGTCATGTCACTCAGCTCTTGCTTCCATACTGCAACACCAGAGGTACTCTTACAACTGCACAAATACACAGATCAATAATCTGATCCCCCTCTTCTCAATCAACTATAACTCCTCAAAACATCCAAACTCATATCACAATTTCCCTGTAACTATTGATGTTCTTTGTGTTTCACTGTTTGCAGTCATCACACTTGGGTTATCCTACCAGGGTTAGCCCTCAGTCAGCCCGATACCAGAGGCTTAGTATTTCTGCATCGGTTACTGTCATTCCAGGACTGACGCCATGTCGTCAGTGGTATAAAATTAGGCAGCCGACGCCATTACATCAGTTTTTCTTGCTGAGGAGCCCGAAGCAGAAGCAGTTCACACGAGTGCCGGTTGGCCGCTACCTGAGTTTTCATTTCCGAATTGAAGTTGAAGTCTTCTAAATCTAAGTACCCTGTTGGGGATCCTTTTTTCTTGCTCTAACCGATGTCAGAAAAAGTTAACAATTGTCTCGCCTGTGGAAAGCAAATACCACATCAAGACTTCTATTCTTACTGCGTCACCTGTTTAGGCCCAGACCACGACATCCCTTGCTATCGCTTTTGTGCTTTGTTAAACGTCAGAACTATATGTCATCAGGCCTTTATTGTAGCTAAATATTTTCACTCTCAGTCCTCATATTCCGATGTGGCTTCGGTAAGCCATCCGACTACCGACCATCCGAAAAAAATGTAAGGATAAAGACAGAGACAGACCGCACAGGTCCAAAACTGCCAACGATGCTTCTGTTAAGCCAGTCGTCAGTTCTCCGGTCCTCAGTGAGGCGCTTTCGCAGTCCTGATGCTTGCTTCTGTGGATTCGCAGGCCACTACCGAGACCCATTCGGAGTCCAGTATGCCACAAGACTCTTCTTCGACTAAGGGTCCTGCGGATGTCTCTACCTTGGATGGGTCCGGAGCCGCTGAGCAGGCACCAGCTTCCGAGGAAGTTCTTTGCACTACCGATACTCAACACAAACCGATGACTTCTTTCACGTCTTCAATTCTTCTAAAGACCCAGGGTACAAACTACACCTAAAAAATGATGACCCAAGCACAGGCACCTGCTTCCATGCCGCAATCTCAAATGCTTAAAATGGCAGAAGACCTTATTATGCTTTTTAGGGGAAGCCAGGCTATCCCTTCCAAAAGAAAAAGAGACTTGTCCCCAGTATTTTTATCTGAACAGGAGTCTGATGACTCTGAGGATGTTCATTGTGTTTCACTGCTGCAGTCATTACACTTGGGTTATCCTGCCATCAGGCGGGCCGCAGTTGGCCTGAGTTCCAAAGTCTTGGTCCGGCGTTGGTTGCTGTTGCCTCTTCCCTGACGTCAGTGCGCCAGGGGTATATAAGAAGCAGCCAACGCCATTTTCCTCAGTCTTTCTTGCCACGTGGTGCCCGAGGCCAAAGCAGTTCGCAAGTGCCGGTCGGTCGACTCCTGAGATTTCAAATTCGATTTCAGAACCGAAGTCTTCAATAAAGCTAAGTACCCTGTTGGGGAAGCTTTTTCTTGCCTCAGACCGATGTCAGTAAAATTTAATAATTGTATTTCTTGTGGGAAGCAAATACCTCATAAGGATTTCCATTCTTACTGTATTCCATGCCTAGGCCCAGATCACGACGTCACTAGCTGTCGGTTTTGTGCTAGATTTAACAAATGCACAATTAAACATTGGTTTGATTTTGCTCGCCATTACTTTGGGCGAATGTTTAATTATACAATGCCGTTGGAATAACCGATGACCGGAATGCATTAAAAACGCAAAGATAAAGATAAGGAAAGGCATCTGAGGCCCAAAACTGACGACGAAGCCTCTTCTAGGCCAGTCGCCGGTTCGCCGGTTTTCAGTGAGGCGCTTTTGCAGCCCCTGACACTCACTACCTCAGAACCACAGGCCACGACCGACTCCCACGTGGAGGTGCCTAGGCCTCTGGATACTCAAGGCTTTGGCCTAACGGAGATTAACCCTTCAGATGGGTCCGGAGCCGCTGAGCAGGCATCGGCTTCTGAGGGTGTTTTCAGGCCTACTCAACTTACCATTGCAACTACAGCCAAGACTAAAACTGCATTAAAGACAAAGAAGCAAGTACAGCATTCACCTGGACAGGCCTCCATGCCTAAAAAACAGATGCTCAAGATGGCCGAAGACTTGATAACTCTGATCAGGGGTTCCCATCCCCCTCCTGATAAAAGGCCTAGGCAGGATACAGGTTATGATTCCTCTGACCAGGTTTCAATATATTCTGATTCTTTTTCAGACCAGGGATATTCTTTACCCCCCTATGAGGATTCTGATGCTGAAGAATAAATTCCTTCAGCTTCTCCTCCTGAGGATTATTCTTTTGGGGAAACTTTACATACCATGAGGGAACATTTCCATTGGGAGGGCCAGGATTACTCAGAATCCAAGAAAAGGCTCAGAGACTTTCTTTTCCTGCGTCAGCACAGGCCCCTTGCTATTCCACCAGTATTGGACATTGTAGATGATGTGTTCTCTGAATCTAGTTTAAATCCTGATTATTTACCCCCAGATCCAGTCAAGCCAGACAGGTACTACAGAGTCCCTGACTCTCACAAATTTCTTTATAAAAACCCTGTTGCTGACCCAGAAACTATTTCCCAGGGTCCCAAAGGGGTTAAGGCTTCCACGGCTAAGAATCCAGTTCCCTCAGATAGGGACTCTAGAGCATTAGATTGGGAAAGAAAGTTTACACCTCTGCAACTTTAGCAGTGAGGGCTCTAAATTGCCAGTTTCACATGCTTAAATATAAACAATACTTACTGTCTCAGTTAAAACAGAAAATGAGTACAAATGCAGAACAACCTGACTATAAGAAAATGCAGGATTTATTGCATGCAGCTGAACAAGTGGGAAAGCATACTTTGCAATGTGGTTTTGATTCATTAGAAGCTTCTTGTAGAGCAGCAGTTACAGGATCTGTGATTCGAAGGCATGCTTGGTTAAAAGAACAAAGTTTACCAGATCATGTTAAGGCAAAATTATTGGATGCTCCTTTGCAGCAAGATAATGTATTTGGTATTAAGGCAGAAGAGGTATTAAAGAAAATGGAGGATAAGGCAAAATCTATGCAAACAGTTAAGGATTTCTTACAGGTGCAGTCACCACGATTTAGCAGAGATTGGCCTACAAAGAATTGGTCCTTTCCAGTGTCAGACAGGCCACAAAGAGGCAGATACAGATGTCCAAGAGGCAGATCTCAGCCACAAGGATCTTACAGACCACGACAGTGGGGTGCTTCAAACCCAAAAGGAGGTGAGGACAAGTCACAACCTTACAGGAAACAGTCCCAATGACTTCCCCCTTCCAATGCCAAATTCTTCCCTTTTGGCAGCTCCCTTAGGGGGGGAAACTAGCACTTTTTTCTCAAAACTGGCAAACAATCACCCAAGACAAATGCGTGCTGAATATTGTGTCTCAAGGTTACAGGTTCCACTTTCACACTTTTCCAAGGCAAAAAGGAATGCTAGACCTGCCACAAAATCAATGGGCAAAGGCACAAAAACAAATTACAGCTCTCATGGACATGAGAGCTATTCAAAAGGTACCACAGCAGGAAAAAGGACAAGGATTTTACTCAAGACTCTTCCTGGTACCCAGAAAGGACAAAGCCTGGAGACCCATTCTGGACCTTTCCATTCTAAATACTTACCTGGATGTTCCGAAATTCAAAATGCTGACACTACAACAGCTCCTTCCCATGTTGGGCAAGAAAGCTTGGCTTGTTACTTTGGACCTCAAAGAGGCATACCTGCATGTCCCTATCAGACAAAATTGCAGAAGATACCTCAGATTCATAGCTGGTTCAATGCACTACCAATTCTTTGCACTGCCCTTTGGCTTATCTACTGTGCCCAGGGTCTTCACAAAGTGCCTGGCACCAGTAATTGCATTTTGCAGGCAAAAAGGAATTCAAATATATCCATATCTGGACGACTGCCTGATTCAAGCAGAGAGCAAGGACATTCTTCTACAGCATCTGGCATTCGTAAAAAGATTGTAAAGTTGCCTAGGGTACACAGTAAACGAAAAGAAATCAAAACTAGTACCCTCACAAGAGATAATATTCCTGAGTGCCAGCTTAAATACAATGGCCCAGATGGCTTATCTCATGCCAGACAAACAAGGACAACTGAATCAGTATTTTCAATTGATGGCAACAAAGTCCCAACTCCCTGCAAGAAAAATTCTGCAGGCATTGGGATTCATGGCATCCTGCATACTACTAATTCCATATGCAAGACTGCATATGAGGAAATTACAATGGTACCTAAAAAGTGTTTGGTCTCAACATTCTCACAGCTTGGAGACAGTAATACCACTAATTCCCTGCCTACAACAGGAGTTTCAATGGTGGGCACAGGCATGTCACCTCAACAAGAGTCAGCCTTTCACTCTTCCCACAGCCAGGCAGACTTTAACAACAGACGCCTCGGATTACGCCTGGGGAGCACACATGGCAGGAAAATGTATTCAGGGCACATGGACCACAGACCAAATGCATCTTCACATCAATCAAAAAGAGATGTTGGCTGTACAAAATGCCCTTACAGCTTTCAAGGATCTTCTGCATCCAGGACAATTACTACTAAAGACAGACAACACCATGGTAATGTGGTACATAAACAAACAAGGGGGCACTCATTCTTACCCCTTATGCAGACAAGCCATGACCTTGTGGAACACAGCTTTAACCTATCAAGTTCATCTGCAAGCACAATTCCTGCCAGGAAAGTAAAACATTCTGGCAGACGACTTAAGGAGAAACATCATGGTGCCTCACGAGTGGATATTAAATCCACAAATCTTCAGCATGATAATACAAAAATGGGGGTGCCTGGACATAGATCTTTTTGCCTCACCACTGAGTTACCAACTACAAAAATTCTGCACAAGGACTTATCACACACAAGCATGGAAACTGGATGCTCTTTCATTCAGCTGGAAAAGCTTACATGTTTATGCCTTCCCACCTCTGCCTCTCATTACAAGGGTACTCCTAAAAGCCAGACAAGAAAAACCACAGATGATTCTGATTGATCCAGACTGGCTATGCCAGCATTGGTACCCAATCTTAAAGAACTTAGCTCAAGGCCCACCTTGGATTTTGCCTCAAATTCCACACCTTCTGACTCAACAAAACAATCAGATTTTGCATAGTCAGCTCAAAACCTTAAACCTGGCTGCATGGCAGATTCATTAGCCAAACCAACTACTTCTCTCTCTAAAACTGTTATGGATGTCATTTTGGAGGCCAGGAGGCCTAGCACCAGGAAATCTTATTCAGACAAGTGGAAGAGATTCTGTGCCTGGAACCAGGCTCAAAACCTTGATCCTCTGGTCCCTAACATTCCTCAGGTACTACAATACTTGACTGAGATGCTGTTCAAAGGACTATCCTTCTCATCCATTAAGATTCACGCTTCTGCCATCTCGGCTCATTACAACACAGATCCTCCTATTTTCTCTCACCCATTGCTAAAGCAGTACCTCAGAGGGGCTAAAAACATAAGACCGCCCCGGAGAGCACCAACACCAACTTGGGACCTCAATTTTGTTTTGGAAAAGCTCACTTTGCCTCCGTTTGAACCAGCCAATTCAACAGAGTTAAAATATATATCATGGAAGACTGCTCTGCTTCTGGCAATAACCTCAGCACAAAGAGTCTCAGAACTGCAGGCAGTAATGGTAGTGGAGCCTTTCATCATTTTCCACCAAGACAGGGTTTCTTTAAGAACAAACCCTTCCTTTATGCCTAAGGTGGTATCCAGTCTGGCTCTTGACCAAACTATTCACTTGCCAACATTTTATCCAAATCCCCAGAATAAAGGGGAGAGACTTCTACATTCCTTGGACATACACAGGCAATTGCTCTTCTACTTGGACAAAACAAAAGCTTTCAGAAAAACTGAACAATTGTTTGTATCATATGCTGCACGATCACAGGGAAAGGCTATTTCAAAGCAGACCATTTCAAAGTGGATAGGACACTTTATCCGGTTCTGCTACACACAACATGGGAAACCTTTACCTAATAATATCAGACCACATTCCACCAGGGCAACTGTCACTTCTACTGCCTACCTTAGAGGAGTACCTACCAAAGATAACTTGGAAGCTGCAACTTGGAGTTCAGTGCACACCTTTACCAAACATTACCCCTTGCCTCTTTACTGTAGATCCAGAGCTGGCTTTGCCACTGCAGTGCTGCAGGGCCTCATAGCCACACCAAATCCTCTTTAGAGCCAGCCACCCAAACTAAGCTTTGGGATTCTACCCAAGTGTAATGACTGCAGCAGTGAAACACGATGAACATAGTACAGTTTTGTACCTACCATAAATGTAGATGTTCGAGTGTCTTCACTGCTGCAGTCCAGGTTACCCACCCACCAGCCCCTCTTTCTTATCTGGGACTAACCTATACTACCTATGTGGTGTATTTGCTGGTTACTGAAAGTTTTATTTTTACCTTTTTTGTATGTTTTATTAGCAATATGTATTGCCTACCATTTTTGGGGGCACCTGACATCTGGGGCAAGAAAAACTGAAGAAAATGGCGTTGGCTGCTTCTTATATACCCCTGGCGCACTGACGTCAGGGAAGAGGCGACAGCAACCGACGCTGGAACTCAGGCTGACTGCGGGCCCACCTGACGGCAGGATAACCCAAGTGTAATGACTGCAGCAGTGAAGGCACTCGAACATCTACATTTATGGTACGTACAAAACTGTACTTTTCTGAATATGAAGGCATGCAACCCCTCTCTGCTTATGAGGATTCTGATGCAGAGGAATCCATTCCTCCTGCCTCTCCTCCTGAGGATTTTTCATTTGATGAAACCCTACATACTTTAAGGGAGCATTTCCAATGGGAATGTCAGGACTATCCTCAGTCAAAAAAGTGACTCAGGGAATTCTTAGATTTACCACAGCACAGACCTTTAGCCATTCCTCCTGTCCTGGATGTTGTGGATGATGTTTTTATGGAATCCAGTTTGACTCCTGACACTCTTCCTCCTGCTCCCAGGAAACCTGATGGGTACTGCAGAGTCCCTGACTCTCACAAATTCCTTTTCAAAAATCCTACTGCTGACCCAGAGGTCATCTCCCAAGGACCTAAAGGAATTAAAGCAAACTCAGCTAAGAATCCCACCCCCTCAGACAGGGATTCCTGAGTTTTAGACAGATGGGGTAAAAATGTGTACACCTCTGCAACTCTTGCTATTAGAGCACTAAATTGTCAGTTCCACATGCTGAAATATCAGCAACATACCATGGAACTCATCAAACAAAAAATATCTTCCTTTCCTGCTTGTGCAGCAAATAAAGAATTACAAGAGCTTATGCATTCTGCAAGCCAAGTTACTAAGCACACCTTGCAGTGTGGCTTTGACACCCTAGAAGCATCTTGCAGGGCAGCAATCACTGGTTCTGTCCTTAGAAGGCATGCTTGGCTTAAGGAACAGACCTCGCCAGACCATGTCAAATCACCATTGAACAAAGACAATTTGTTTGGTATCAAGGCAAAAGAGGTCTTAAAAAAGATGGAAGAAAAAGCTAAATGTATGAAGACAGTTAAAGACTTTTTACAGGTCCACCCTCTGAGATTCAGTAGGCATTGCCCCTCCAAGCACTGGTCCTTTCCGGCCCCCTCCAGGCCAGCTCAGCCAAGAGCCAGGGGAAGCAGACCCCCCCCCGACAGCAGTCCCAGGGAATGCAGGGATCTAAGCAATGGAATTCCTCCTCTTCAAAAACAGGGAGTGCTAAGCCAGCCCCTTATGGTAAGAACTCACAATGACTTTACTCCTCCAGCAGTTTCTTCCCATGCTTTCCAAGGATGCTTGGTTAGCCACCCTATACCTAAAAGAGGCCTACCTACACATCCCAATCAGGGAATCTTGCAGGAAATATCTGTGTTTCAGGGCAGGATCTATGCACTTTCAGTTCTCTGCGCTACCCATTGGCTTATCCACTGCTCCCAGAGTTTTCATAAAATGCCTGGCTTCAGCCATTGCTTTTTGCAGACAAAGAAATATTCAAATTTACCCTTACTTAGATGATTGCCTGATTCAGGCAGACAGTGAGGAAAAGCTGTTACAGCACCTGACCTTTGTGAAGGACCTACTGACCTCCCTGGGGTTTACTATCAATGAAAAGAAATCAAAACTAGTCACAACATACAAAAAATTGTATTCTTGGGAGCAAGCCTAGACACAGCATCCCAGATGGCATTCCTTACTCCAGAAAAACAAGCCTACCTGACAGGCTGCTTCTCTCAACTAGCCACCAGAACCCAGTTATCTGCAAAATCCTGCAAGCTCTAGGGTTCATGGCCTCCTGCATTCTACTCATTCTGTATGCCAGACTGCATATGAGGAAACTTCAATGGAACCTAAAAATCTTTTGATGTCAGCACTGTCAAGACCTGGAAAGTATCATACCTATGATATCCTGTCTAAGGAAAGATTTTCTTTGGTGGGCAGCAGCATGCAACCACAACAAGGGACATCCCTTCTCACAATCCCACTCCGCCCAGACCCTCACCACAGATGCACCAGACTATGCATGGCATGCACACCTGGACTGCAGGTGTATTCAGGGCCATTGGAGCCCAAATCAAATACATCTTTACATCAACCAAAAAGAGATACTAGCTGTTCAGTACACCCTGATAGCTTTCAGACCCCTACTCTCCCCGGGGCCTCTAGTGATCAAAACAGCCAACACCACAGTGATGTGGTATATCAACAAGCAGGGAGGAACTCACTCATCCTCTCTGCAGGCTCGCCATGACCCTTTGGCACATGGCCTCAGCCATGCAAATACACCTGCTAGCACAATTCCTGCCAGGCTCCCTAAATTCTCTGGCAGACAACTTAAGCAGAAACCTGCTAAACCCACAAGAGTGGCAGCTAGACCACAGAACCTTCAACCTTGTAACCCAGAAATGGGCCCCCCCCCGAAGGTGGACCTTTTTGCCTCCCACTCCAATCATCAGCTCAGCACATTCTGCACCAGGGAACCTCAAAGCAAGGCCTGGAAAGTGTATGCTGTTTCCTTCCAGTGGGTAAACCTCTCAATCTATGCACTTTCCCCTCTACCACTCATTTCAAAGGTACTGCTCAAAATATGGGAGGAAAAATAAAGGGTAATTTTGATTGCCCCAGATTGGCCACGCCAGCACTGGTATCCACTGCTATGTAGCCTGTCACCCCTGCCACCATGGCACATACCTCAGATCCCAACACTTCTGACCCAGAAGAATGGAGAATTCATGCATCCACAATTGCAGACCCTGAACCTGGCAGCCTGGCTTATTCCCTGACCTCTCCTCCAGCTGCCAGCCTAAGCAAACAAGTTATGGATGTTATACATGCGGCCAGACACCCCAGCACTAGAAAATCCTATGCTGACAAGTGGAAAAGGGTTTGCATCTGGATCCAGGCTAAGGGAGCCAAAACAGCACAACCCTCCCTACCTCTCATCCTGG
>NC_056735.1:1368963416-1368968416 GCF_019279795.1 Protopterus annectens | reverse complement strand
GCTTACAACGTGGATGTCTATGACAGTGGGGTGGTTGTGCCACATTTATGCATGGTATGGTCAATTAGTCACATTCATGCAGCAATCCATCTTCAAGGCAAGGTCTGGATAATGCTTGTGACTGTTAGAGGGAGTGCATTCCTGCAGATATTGGTGTGCACTGTCTGTTCCTACATTTCCTGTTGATGTCATGGACCTGTCTGAAAGCAGTCCCCACAGTATTGCAACATCTGCTTATTTAGTGTCCCATCACACAAAGTCATACATGCATAAGGCCCAGCACCACACACACACACACACACACACACACACACACACACACACACACACACACACACACACACACACACACACACACACACACACACACATACTAGTGACAGAAGCTGCTGCTTTCACAGAGCACCCTAGTGTCCCTTTCATATCTGACACCCACAGCACCAAGTTAGAATCAGTCAAGCGAACACACCAACAGGCACAATTGCCTGTGAGACACTTGCCCCTCCTCACCTGTGCAAATGATAATAATTTATTTTGCTCTCTGTACTCTGTTACTCAGGTATGGGTTGACTGATGCACAGTATGGCCAGTCTGTGTATGGAATGGCACAAGCTGGATGAAAGCTTGCATCTATCACTTTGTGTTTTCCATATTCTGCTTTCGTCTGGCCCATAGATATGACTCAGCCACTGTCTGTTCCCTTATACCATGGCATAGTGCCTCCTTCTTTGCTTGCCATAGTCCTCCCTTGTAGCCATTTCCTTCACAGGCTCCTCTTCAGGCTCCATCATTGATTCCCGATATGTACCTTTTTCCCCTGGAATGTGTCTGTTATGCATAATGGCTTGTCACATAGCACAAACTGAAACTATCTTACCACATGTACCAGGATCACACAGCAGGGCATTGCTGTATGCATTCAGAGAGCAGAAGCAGGCTGTCCACAGACCAAATACAAGCTCAGCAATGACTAGGGTTTGTAACAAGGTATAGCTGTAGCCAGTTTCTGCCATGATCTGCAGATTTCTGACAGGTATCGTTAACCATAGCTTCAGGGCACATCCAGTATTGCCAGTAAGAAGCTCTGTGAAAAAAAAAAATCACACCATACAAACTTCTGATATAAGTTGCACATCTGCCATATGTGGGAGTTGTGGGTCCTGTCGGGTGACCTCAAGATACATTGTGTGTTACGTCCATTCTGACATTTGATGGAGTGGAAACCTTTCCTGTTAATATGCCTTCTTCCCTCTTATGCCAGGTGGGATTTTTATTGCAATGTAGGTGCAGTCTCTGGTCCCAGTACCTTAGGGAAGTGGGTTATATGTATGGCATTGGCTGTCTTCTGTATGGTATGTGGAAACCACACATGCTCCCCCACATACTGTAGCCTGGCATCAAGGAACTGGTGCAGTATGATACACCCATTGTGTTCCCTGTTAGTCACTGAAATGCCTTTGTAGCTTTTATTCACAAAGCCACACATGCACATTAGTTTCCACAGGGTACTCCATGTATCCCAAGGGCCTGCAATTGAGGGCTGCACATCTCATCCAGCTCCTGCAATGTTACTTTGTCCACACAGTAGAAGTCCAAAATGTCAGTGGTGTGAAGGGCATGAGATGTTAGGCATGGACAGGTGACATGGCTGAAGTGATGGCAATGATGCTCAATACCATGACTGTAAACAGCTACTATAGACTGCATATATAGGTTTATTAATGATGCTGCACCCCTTTGCATTCTTCTATGATTCTCCTGTAACTCTAGTATTTTACTGTGGTCAATAATTCTGGAGCTAGTGCCTCTAGCCATGATGTATACACATCTCTGAATAACTGTGCCATATTAATTTGCATAATTTGCATTTACAGACACACTTTAATAATGTTGCTTATTACAATTTCATGCCATTAGCATACTATGAGGCCATTGGATTTCTTGTCTTTCTCTGCTTGTGCTTTGTGTGTCTCCGAATCACCTACACCCTAAATGTGGCCACTTGATGAGCAGAATCTCTTACTAGGATATAAAATATGTTTTTGACTTCCAGGATATCTGGCTATAGAAAATGGTTCTTGAGACATCAAAGTTATGTATGTGTGCATGCAACGTGTGTGTGTGTGTGTGTGTGTGTGTGTGTGTGTGTGTGTGTGTATTGTATATAAACATACACGTATATATGTGTATCTATTTATATGTATATATGTGTGTGTGTATGTCTATATATATATATATATATATTTTTTTTTTTTTTTTTTTGGTTGAATTATCTGTATCTGTCTACACTGACACACACGCACAGACACACAGATATATATATATATATATATATATATATATATATATATATATACAGGACATGTGGGGGCCTGCTGCATGTGTACCCAATCACATGTAATGTGTGGACGTGTATGTGTATATATATATATATATATATATATATATATATATATATATATATATATGTGTGTGTGTGTGTGTGTGTATGTATGTATCATATATGCAGATGTAACACAGATAGTTGCATAATTAGATATTAATATACAAGTGTGTTTTCAGTAATCAGGTATTTATATGGGTGATAGTTTGTGTCTTTTCGGTCCCGGTTAGGGGTCGCCACAGCGGAACTCCGGTCCGCTAATGATTGGTAGTTGATTTTTACGTGCTGAGTTACCAGCCCTGACGCACAACCTTCAATGAAGGTACGTCCATTCACGCATGTCTCCACGCAGAAGACGCTCTAGCTCAGAATCGAACCGGACAGCGTCTTACTGTGAGGCGACAATGCTGCACCACCACCGCGGGTATTTATATGGCTGATAGTACAAATGCAAGCATATTTTGCATACTTTTGAAAATTGCTTGTACTGCTGTAGTATAAAGAGTCGACAGTTTCTACAGTTGTTGGGTTTTTTCAACTATGTACTATTTATATGGCTGATAGTACATAGTCGAAAAAACCTGGGGGCTAGCCTTAGACTACCTTATTGATATATGTAGATATATATTTATATCTAATCTATATATATATATATATATATGTGTATATATGTATATATATATATATATATACATATATATACAGATGTCATAACTGCCAAGCCGCCTTGATAGGATAATCAGCCTAACACTGAAAAGCCATTCCTGCATGCTAGTTAACCTGTTCAGCAGATACAACCACTCCCCACCCATATATAATGTGTGTGTGTGTGTGTGTGTGTGTGTGTGTGTGTGTGTGTGTGTGTGTGTGTGTGTGTGTGTGTGTGTGTGTGTGTGTGTGTGTGTGTGTGTGTGTGTGTGTGTATTTGTTTGTGTGTCTGTATTTGTGTATGTCTTTGTTACATGCATGTTAATATTAGTGTGAGGAAAAACAACCAGAAACCTCCCTTGATGATGACATAGTAGAAGATAAATGAAATGCCCCTGAGGCATACAGCTGTGCTAGTTTGATAACTTTTGAATGTACAGTAACCATTTACTTATTTTACAAGTTTTCTTGAATGTTCAATAGCTTTATAATATCAAATTTTGCAGAGTTTTGAGCTTGTCAGTACAGTATACGTGGATATTCTATATCTTCTCTGAAACACTGAATTTATATAAAGCCTGGTGTCCATTATGATAAGGGTGCATCTCATATATAAAGTCCAAACCCAAAGTGGAGCTATTTTGAAGATTCGTTTTGCAAGTGTCCCAAAATGCACAGTGTTGCAATTAGATGTTCATTTATTAAGCAATACCCATACCTGGGGGGTGGGTAATTCTGGATTTCCCCACGGTTGGTGTGGTTTGGTCACAAGGGCAAAGCTCGAGTGACCAAACAAAGATAACCGTGGGTAAATCCAGCATTACCCACACCCAGAAGTGGGTTATTGCTATTATACAATGACATTATTTAAGAAAAAAAAAAAACTTACTTTTCTTAAATTATGTCCTTGTATAACGGGCCATGTTGTCCTTCCGCCGCTGGACAGCTCCGCTTTGCCATTGCTGATGTACTGCGTATGTGCTTGGAACTTGCGTTCCCACACATACCCAACATCAGTGCTCGGGAAAGTACGCAACAAAGAAAAGAAGATCTCCGTTGCTACTTTTTTTTTTTTTTTTAAACTCTTAAAATTAAAGAATATATCATCGGAAAAACGTCTGGGCGATCGGACCTTTTTCCGTTGTATATTCTCAACAGGCACGCTGGTTAGGCTGGCCAATCAGCATGCTCGTTTTACGATGTTACCGGCCAGTCATTGTATAATCTCCAGTCCCTCACGACCAAGTTGCCTGTGCTATAATTTGGTGGATGTACTATAGTGACATTATTTTAATGCCTACAACTTCTGTCTTAAAAGTTAAGTAATTATTTGGCAGTGGGTACTGCTCAGCTGATTCACTGACATAAAATTTAGTTACTAATTGTAACTGATATGCTGTTTACATTGGTAGAAAACTAAATATAACAAGGCCAAGCTGTAGATATGAAATCAGCAGTTAGTTAAACTAAAACTGAACAGTTGAACAAGGATAACAAACAGATGCATGCAGAAATTTAAATCTAGCAGCCTGTTAGCAAAATAATGATTTATTATGTAAGACAAAAACAGGGCATAGATGAAGTTTGGAGTTTGATAGAGACTACAGTTTGAAAGAAAGTAGAAGTAACAATGAGAAAGCATCAAAATGATAACAAATGAGTTGGTCAGTACTTACTGATAGTACCAAATCAAAGTATGGGACTCCAGCCACCACCCAATTTATACTGCCTGACAGTGAGATTTTTAATTACAGGTAATGTACAAGTTATGATTATCCTCTTATCGGATTAGATGCTGGAAAAATTGAATAATTTGTGTTTCAGTGACAGAGTAAAAGGTAACAATAGAGTAAGTCCAGATGATACAATATTGTGACACATTATTCGTTTCATGTCAGTCAGGTTTATAATTCCATTGTTTGTCAGTGTCCTTTATAGTGTGAGTGCAAACTTTAGGATGTTAATGGTA
>NC_056735.1:1368875916-1368958416 GCF_019279795.1 Protopterus annectens | reverse complement strand
GTTCAGGATTCTGTTTACAGCCTTAAGTTAATTTATAAAATAGAGTATATATTTACAGTAGATCTACACTCCTGATCTTTGAGTAAGTGTATTCTTTAGGTCTGTACTCAGTTTGTATTTACACTAGATCTGTACTCATTAAGTATTTACTTTAGATCTGTACTCAGTGTGTATTTATACTAGATCTATACTCAATAAGTATCTACACTAGATCTATACTCATTATTTGTACTAGATTGATACTCAAACGTATTTACACTAGATTACACCAGTTCAGTACTCAGTATTTATAGTAGATCTATTCTCTCTATGTATTTACGCTAGATAGATATTCAGTATTTACACTAGATCTATGTTCATTAAGTATTTACTCTAGATTTGTACTCAGCATGTATTTTCACTAGATTTATACTCAGTAAGTATCTATACTAGGATTGTACTCAGTTTGTATATACACTAGTTCTATGCTCATTAAGTATTTACTCTAGAGCTGTACTTGGTGTGTATTTATACTAGATCTTACCCAGTATTTATTCTAGATCTGTACTCAGTGTGTATTTACCCCAGATCTATATTCAGTAAGTATCTACACTAGTGCTATACTCAGTAAGTATTTACTCTAGATCTGTGCTCACTTTGTATTTACAGTAGATCTATACTATCGTCTATTAGTTAGCACTACTTTAATTTCATCTTATTCACTGTCACAGCATTGCACTGGAACTGTACCTTGAGGGAGTTTTCTACTCTACTTTTATATCTAATATGCATACTTGCCTTCGGTCTGGCTTTCAGGGTGATAATGCTGAACACCTGGCCCCATTAGTTTATCTGTGTTGCTGTCAAAGTGTTACACTGGCAGTGCAGTAGGACAGCTTCAGTCGTAATCCTGTAGCTTGGGAGTGAAAGTTTCCTGGTAACAGTCAACACAGGGTTGAATCGAAAAGAACCCCATCACTTGTCATTTTTTTTTCTCTTAATTCTTTTTTTAGGGGAAACTGATGCTACTCTTACACCCATCTTTCATCTGTAGTGTAATAAAAGTTAGGGGGCAGCAGGCATCCTTACAAAATGAAATTCAACTCATCTTAAACCAAAACATAAAAAAATTAATGATCTTCTCCAACAGGAAGTCCAAACAAACCCACCTCCTCTCTCCATCTACTCCACTGATGGCACCATAATAAAACCAGTTAACCAAACAGAACTACTTTGTGTCACAATAGACAACCTAACATTCGATAAACACATATCATGCACAATTAAAAACGTTCACATCAAACTCTGTAGGGCCAAATCTTACCTCACTAAAAATGACAGACTAGCCACAGTCAGATCCCACCTCCTGTCTACTCTCCCCCACTGTTCTCAAATTTGTACTAACCTGCACATGCCTTATTTAGATCTACTTGATTCCTGCTGTAATAAAATAACAAATTTTTCTGCTAATATACCCAACAGGGCACATCATTGCCTTGCTCTTCAAAAACTACACTGGCTTGAATTTCCCAATCTGTTATTGCTCAATCAGCTCACCACTGCCCCACTCCATTATCCACAAACCTGAAAACTTCCCTGCACTCTCCAACCTAGTGCAACTAAATACCAACCCTAGGACCCTTAGATCATCCGATAAACTTATACTTAAGGTAACTAAGTCCCATAGTTACTTTGGTGACTCTCTGTTCTCCTTTAAAGTAACCAGACAGTAGAACCTAATACCACAGAATATCCTAAAAAACACAGATAGTCGTAACTTTAAACAACTCCTAAAGGAATACCTTACTTAACAATGGCTATGCTCCTGTAATACTCCTGGCTAGTTTCTCATGCCATCAATCAAATGGATCTTTTCTGCTGTCTTTCTCCTTGTATTACTTCTACCAAATGAAAATACCACGATGGTTTATTTTAGTTATGTATTTAATGAGTTTCATATTACTGTTTGTAGTAAGGCTTAGGAAATGTAATGTTTTCTGTGTTACATTCTCTTTGTAGACAGCTGCTGAAATTTTTGTATATTCTTTGTAAATCTTTGTAAAAATTTTTGTAATCTTTTTTTATACTATTGTTATGGAGGTTTTCTCCTCGGGTCTTCGCTGAAAATGGGCTACTTGCCAAGCTGGACACTACCTGGTTAACAAATGTAAAATAAAATAAATAAATAAACAATGTATTTATCTGTGTTTGGTGTGAGGGGTGAAGGTGATGAAGGGGGCACTAGTCCCCTTATAAATACAATTTGCAATCAACCTTTCTATTTATCGATCTATTTATAATATAATAAAGCAAGATTGTACAGTGAAAAATCTGTACATCTGTCATATCTCTTTCTCTGCCTGTCTGCCTACCTGTTTGTTCTGAATTTAAAAAAAATAATGTCATATACTAAGCCGAAAGGAAGAAAAACTAAAAAAAAATGCAGTTTTTACCAAGCAACATACAACTTTGTTGGCTCATGTAACCCTGCTACTGCTGTTCTTGACCTGCACTTACATGGGGTCCAGTATTCTCCATTGTAGCTACTTGTGGCTGAAAATGCCCTGTATGAATCAGATAATATTTTTAGTAAACAAACAAATAAATCCAGACATGGATTCAAGTCACAGACTCAATTCTTTTGTTAAATACAGAAAAAAAACATTGTTAAGCTTATTGCTGGGCTAGCTTTAGCTGTAAGCCATCATCTCAGTGTGCTTTTATTTGGGACCTCATGTTACCTCTTATGGAATGGAGACTTCTCGTACTTTGGACAGTCTGAGACAAAATGGTGAGACCAACACATCTTTTGGTTTCGGGTAGTTGTTGATGGTACAACAGCTCAGAATGCTTTAGTGCAGTAGAATTCTTTCTTTCTTTCTTTCAACTTTGTTAAAGAGTAGTGTGATCTTTTAAAAAGCTAGTGCATACATTATATTCATATGTAGGAATATCTCTGTAGAAATGGAGGATTCAGCAGTTTTATAGGCGCCAGCATCATTTTAAACAATGGTCTAAGGCAGCCAAGGAGCAAAAGGTCTGCAGGAGTGCAATAAGAACATAGGAACTCAAGGGCTACATGCATGTTTCAGATGTTCTTTGGGACTGCTTTCAGACTTTGCACCTTAAGAAACACCTATGGAAAACAATACATATTATCTGCAGAGAACTCTTCGTAACTGTTTGTATTAAAGAGTTTGCACATAGTAGCTGGTGTTTCATTAGTAAGCCTACACCCTAGCTGCGTAAGACAGACACACAGTATGCAAACAGAAGTAATTCACCGTACTTTCCTGCCTTTGGATGTTATTGGTGAATGGCTGGCTCTGTTGAATGTTACAGTAATTATTACTCATTTATTTGAGCAGATGAATCAGAGAGAAAATTGTATTATTTTTTGTCTAGTCTGTGCGTCACCTACCTAGGCCCTTTGGAGTTCTTGGAATATAGAAGAAAGAAAGGTTCATCTTCATTTTAGAGTTCTGGTTTGTGTTTTGTGTATCAAGGGTTAAATTTAATAACTACTTTGTAATTTTGTACTGTTGCAGTCTTATTTTGTTCATATCACTGCCTAATTTATCTCATTGGCTTGATGTCTACCCAGAGAAGTTATGTGGAAAGTGATGTGCCACAATAATGTAAGAAGCTTGCATATTGTGATAACAACCTATTCACTGAAGGCTTTGCAAGTATAAATCTGTTAAAGACAAACTTCAGGGTCTGTGTAGCGCCTGTCTTTATTTTCATTTTCATTTCTATTGAATGGTTAGTGTCCTGCCATCTTCTTTACTTCACATTTTTTATTTAGCGTTGTGTATTTTATGTTACAAGTAACATGAGAAGACATAAATATATGTCATACCTTTCAAACTGGAAACATCAAAAATCTGGGCAAAGGCCCATGAAAAGTAGGTACAACTGTCCAAAAATCAGGACACTGATTAACATAAAATTGATATACATAGTCATATAACCCCACCCACTCCAGTGGAAATGTGGGATGTCAACATGAAGATTGAAGTCACTAAATAATAACAAATAAAGGCAGACATTTGAATTTCAGACTTCGTATCCCTCTGAAAATACATAATAATGCAAAACCTGTTATTCTAGCAACTATCTGAACTGGAACAATGTTTAAAATCTGTCCCTATTTTTTGGGTCTCTGTCCCACCATTATTTCTGGCTTTGTCCAGGTTTCTTGCTCTGAGAGATTGGCAATTATGCACTGGAGAGGTCTGTCATTCATTAATTACAAATTTTAACAAATATCCATAGTAAATAATACGGAGTCAGACTACTACATCAACTAACTCTTTAATTATGCAGAAACTGTTAATAACCATGCTGCGAGTTCCACAGTTTGAAGATGGAAGGTTAGAGCTACGCCAGAATGCCAAGTATTACAAGTTTCTTGCTTCTTACAGTTCATAAAACTCTGTTGCTCTATCGATTTTTTTTTAAATGAAATATATTATTAAAAAAATTGCCCCTGATGTTTTGCCTTTATCCCTCACCACTCCTATTAGTTTTGAATTTTTCACTGATTCTTGAGCAATGAATTGAGCTCAGAGTCAGATGTAGGCAAGCATTGCATTTATGTTCAGCATTTTCACTCAAAGTAAAAAAAATAAGTTTTATAGTGGTACCGACTTTCATAATATTAAGTAACTATAATATCTGGGTCTGGCACTGCATCCAAAACAAAAGTCATCATTAAAGGTTTCTGCTAAGTGTGGAATGCATCAGAATGCCTGTGCAAACTTTCACGGGAGTCCACCATTTCTCTGATGAGCAGTAGAAAAAGTTTGCGTTCAGGAAGACAACCCCGTTCCTAAATAGTTATTTATCCTCAATCTGCGAACGAAAAAGCTGTACAAACTTTTAAAACACGAAGTGGTAAAAGCTGGATACCGCCAAACTTCTATGCAAACAGTCACAAACGGTCGCAAAATAGATTTCCTTAACACAACTTTATTAGTGTTTTCGGAAACGGCTATGCGTTTCCTTCTTCAGAAACAAAAGACAAAGACAACATAATCACATCCAGCCCATACTTTTAAAACCTTCAAAACGTCATGTGATGCTAGTTAATTAATGCACTTATAGTGTTAAGTCGCTATTCTACTTAAAAACTCTTTCTAAAACATGCTCTCATATCCTACGATGCCTCGCTATATTTACATTTGACTGAACAATATTTGAAATTAAAATCACTTTCCAAAAATATGCACTTACATTGATAAATGTTATGTAACACTAAAAATGTGAATTTAAAAATTAGATCCCATTGGACCAATAAAACAAATGGCCAATACTGTTGAAAATTTAATCAATATTTGGCCATCTTTTAAAGTCCTTTACATTAGGGCATATATGCTCAAAGCTGCTACTAACAGTTGCTACTAAATTCATAACAATGGTGTTAAATCAAAATGTAAAAATATAAAAATATAAAACTCCACATGGGACAACAAAGAAAATACAAAGGAAAAAGGGGGAAGGAAAATAAAATAAAATAAATGAAGTAAAAAACCAACATCAAGTGAACCAAATACATCAAAATAAAATTTATACTTCCACAGGTACTCATATTGTAGTATAAAGAGCTCCCTTATCTGTTGCAAGCTAACTTCTTTAATACGCAAATGATGGACATATTCTCGTTAAGGCCAGGAGGAAAAGTGGCCCCTGTTCTTATCTGCCAACATAATTCTTGTATCTCCAAATAAATTTGCCATGGCCCCACATAGGGGGCATTTTCTATCTTTTGTAATGCCATGAATTCAAATTTATGGTTAGGGAATTCTAAAATGTGGCGTGCAAGTGCATTGTTTGTGTCACCTTTGGAGATAGCGTAATAATGTTCGTAAACCCGCTGCCTTAATTTGCGCTCCGTTTTACCTATGTAGAATGCGTAACAAGCTGTGCAAATTGCCACATACACTATAGCTTTCGTATTGCAATTATATTTACCCATGATTCTGTACTGGATTTTATTAACCAAAGCTGTGTTACCTTCTTTAATATGCTTGCATTGTGCACAGCTGCCGCATTTACTCATCCCTTTTTATAGAACTCCTCATCCTAGATTGCCCACTTTCCAACAATATTTTCAGATTGACTCCCCATCTAAAGGTTATAGCTGGTGGGCCACTACAAATGTTCTGAACCTGTTTATCATTTGAAAGCAATGTCCAATTTTTACTTAGTATACCCCTTATGAAATGATGGTTCGTTGAGAAGGTACATAAAAACCTGAGTTGATTATTAATTTGGCTAGATCCACCCCTACTTGCAACATTGCTGGTTGATTGATTAATTTGATTAACAATGCATTGAGAGGCTAGAATGGGACTAAAATGGCCCGGTCTACGTTTATATCCAACTTCGTCCATGACTTCCTCTATCAAGTGTGATGGGTAGCCTCTATTACTGAACATGCCAGCTGACTTATTGCATTCCACTTCAAAATCGTGGTCATCTGTTACCATTCTTGCTGCCCGCACCATCTGCCCTTTGACAATGGCCTTCTTTTGGTGGTGCGGGTGGCAACTAGAATAGTGCAGAAAACCATTGGAGTAGGTAGACTTTCTATAGATGTTGCTCTTGAATCTCATGTTCGAGCAATCCTTCTCTAGCAAGATGTCCAGAAAGCTAATCTCAGTATCGCTGAAATTAAATGTGAATTCTAGAAAGTGAGTTAAAGTAGTGATGGACTCAATAAAGCTAGGAATGAGTTCTGGTTGCCCTTTCCACAGAATGAACATGTCATCCTGGTATCTAGTATACCAGGTAACATGTGTTTGAAACGTGGAATTTTGAAATAGTAAAGTGTTTTCCCATTGAGCCAAAACACAGTTTGCGTACGCCCCCCCGCAAGGCGAACCCATGGCTACCCATGATGTTTGCATGTACATACCACCTTCAAACTTAAATATGTTATTGCAAAGAATGAGTTCCAAAAGTGTCTCAACTAGATAGATGATCTTGTCATTTACTTTTCTAGCAAACAAAAAATCCCTTACCCACTCAAGGCCTACATCGTGTGGTATCACAGTATATAGATCCTTTATATCAATTGTGAGGAGCACTAAAGTTGGATCAAATTGGATTTTATTAATAGAATCCAAAAAGCCCCATGAATCCTTGCAGATATGTTTTTCCTTAGCTAACAATGGCTTGAGCAAGGTGTCAACATACTTGGCACATGCGCTCGTGATGGATCCTCTACCATCCACAATAGGCCTGAGGGGTGGGTCGTGAATAGATTTATGGATTTTAGGTACTCCGAAGAAGACTGGTAGCCTGGGTGATGTCATTGTTAAGTAACTATGTAGCTCAGTGTCTATGTATTCTTCCAAGAACAAATCTTGCAAGATATATTGAATCCTCCTATAAGCTGTGTTAACTTCATTGACACTGATCTCTTGATATGGGCCCTTCTCTAAATGTTTGAGAACTTTCTCAACATAAACGTAATGGTCCATGAATATGAGCCCATTCCCTTTATCGGGTTTCATCACCCTGACTTTGCAGTCCTTCAGAGTACTAATCCATTGCCTGTCCTGTACTGTTATATTAGGTTTGGTGTTTTTATGTGGGGGATGATTAGTAGCCAAATGCCTAAAATCTAGTTCACATGCTAGATCAAAAGCCTTTAAATTCTGTGCCGGGGGGGATTGAACACACTAGCTATCCTAAAGGGATTCACTAAACTAGGCATGTTCCCAAGTAACATTCGTAAATTCAGTTTTCGTACAAACAGTTTAAGATCAATTATTGTTTTCACCATATCAAAATGCATGTCCGGAACAAAGTTCAACCCTCTAGAAAAGAAGTCACACATACTTTGTTCCACTTTGAACAAGGTGAAGTTGTATATTTTGAAATCACCTTCGGTACTGTTTATAATTTTTAATTCATTGTCAGGGGAAATTATTTCTTCTTCAAATTCCTCTTGTTCTTTGGGGACTGATGGTTTCCATTGGATCTTAAGTTCCTCTGATTGGGATCCTGTCGTTGCCAAAAATCCTGAACAGGTGCTGGCTCACCAGTATTGTTGTTGTTACTACTTGAAGTATTATGGTTGCCACCATTAGTGTCAATGTTATCTTTCCCTTGGACCTGATTACTGCATCCCTGGTCATTGATACATGTTTCTTGACCCACGACCGACGGGAACACAGGTGCCTGATCCATGGCAAGTGGGGATACACCCTGTCCCCTTGCTTGATGATTAGTGCTAGTAGTTCTCACAGTATATTTAGACTGTCTTACTAATGGGGGCAAAGGGTACGCTTTGTTATTGGCATACTGAGATATGTCCCTCTCAATCTTCTTTTTCTTATTATTTGATAGTTTAAGCATTGTTGCTTCGATACTACTAAAAATTCTTGAATATTCATAACGATATCTATTAAAATTCGGGTTGTTTTTAATGTCCTGTTCAAGCAACTGTAAGTCTTTTTGATAGGACACTATCCCTTGTACATAGTGACCTATCAAACTCTGCATAAATTCAAAACCTTGTTTATCGAACATGTTCAAAAGCTGTTGATGAAAATCAGATCCATTAACTAATCCCACAGGAAACCTCCACTGCCGGAGGCCCTTGGGAACAATGTGCTTATCCAAGCATTCCTCTAAATATGCTACCTCCAATTGTAGTTTCCTACATTTAAATAGTTTATAATCAAACTCACTAATAATAAGCGTAATGTCTGTAAAAGTACCTTCTTGTTCCTGTACAGTGTTTACCATATCTCGACTATCAGTTGAAAAGAAGTTCCTTTTACTAAGAAATGTGCTCAGGGAGGGTGATTTTAATTTCAAATATTGTTCAGTCAAATGTAAATATAGCGAGGCATCGTAGGATATGAGAACATGTTTTAGAAAGAGTTTTTAAGTAGAATAGCGACTTAACACTATAAGTGCATTAATTAACTAGCATCACATGACGTTTTGAAGGTTTTAAAAGTATGGGCTGGATGTGATTATGTTGTCTTTGTCTTTTGTTTCTGAAGAAGGAAACGCATAGCCGTTTCCGAAAACACTAATAAAGTTGTGTTAAAGAAATCTATTTTGCGACCGTTTGTGACTGTTTGCATAGAAGTTTGGCGGTACTCAGCTTTTACCACTTCGTGTTTCGTGTTTTAAAAATTTATCCTCAATCTGAATGAGTAGGTTAACCACAGTGTACACTGCACTCTTTGAGCTATCTGTTGCACAAATGCAGGGCAACTGGTAAGAAACCATATGCACAGCAGCCTTGCAGGCTACCAGCACTAACCTGTGTTTTGCTTTTCTACGTTTTTCTGTTAACCTCCGGGCCATGCCACAAACTCCTGAAACTGCCACTTCAACTCTAAATCAACCCAGCTCCTCACCCCCTGTCATTAAAAGCTCAACCTTGGTACCTGTCAATTTAAGCTCAGATCGCTCCAACAAACTCTCAGTGGCTCGGCATTCCTTACAAATTCCACAGACCCATCAGCTGTAATGACTAATACAATTGAACCGAGACAGTCAAGTGGATTCAAGGCATATTGAAAAGACTTCTGGGAAGTGTTGAACTTGATCTGATTGTACTATCAAGATGTCCTTCAAGGATGCATCTGCAGTCATAACATATGGGTTGTCCTGCCTCAGGCAGCCCTTCGGTCGGCCGGATTCCAAAGTCTGGGTCTGGCCTCAGCTGATGTCACACTTTCCCCGACGTCAGAGCGTCTGGGGTATAAAAGCATCAGACGACGCCATTTTCCTCAGTCTTTCTTGCCGCACGGTGCCCGAAGCAGAAGCTGTTCGCAAGTGCCGGTCGGTCAGATCCAGTGATTTCAGCTACCGAAGACTTTGAAAAAAGCTAAGTACCCCGTTGGGGACTCTTTCTTGCCTCAGCCGATGTCAGACAAAGTAAATAATTGTTTAACTTGTGGGAAACAAATACCTCATAAGGATTTCCATTCTTACTGCCTTCCTTGCTTAGGCCCAGACCATGACGTATCGGCCTGTTTAGCCTGTGCCTCCTTCAACCGACGAACTCTTAGACGTCGGTCGGAGTTTGCAGAGGAATTCTTTGGAGCCGCTTTTGCTTATAAAATGCCGTCGGAGACTCCGACTTCGCATATGGTCAAAACGCGAAAAGGACCGACACTTCGCCCGCGGTTTCGCTGAAACCACGGCTAGGCCTACCGCGAGTGTCTCGTTTCGCCGAAACCGAGTCCTCGGATTCCTTCTTCCGAAACCATACTTCCGACCACCGAGGCCCGAGAGGCCCGGCTGAGTCGGCTTCAGAACTACCGGCTAGTGTGCAGGAATTGTCCGACACCATACCTTTGGACATTTCTACCCCTGCACGTGGGGCAGCTAGGCCCCCTACTTCCATGTCCATTAAGGCCTTTTCAAGGGCTAAAGCTGCCAAACTTTCAAAAGCTTTGCCTCCCAAATCTACCTCCCAGAGGCCTACCTCTAGTTCACAGATCCTCAGCCTAGCTAAAGATCTTATTTCCTTAATTAGGGGTTCACAACCTCTCCCAGACAAAAGGCCCAGGACTGACCCCTCTGATCCACACTCCTCAGATGATTCCACGGATGGATCTGAGTTGTCAGACCACCAGGAAGGGGCTTACTCGCCTTATGAGGATTCAGATGCAGAGGAATCTTTCCCTTCGGCCTCCCCTCCTGAGGAGTTTTCCTTTGGTGAGACTCTACACTCCATGAGAGAGCATTTTCAATGGCAAGGTCAGGATTTCTCTGATTCTAGAAAAAGATTAAGGACCTTTTTGCATTTGCCTCAGCATAGGCCCTTAGCTATACCTCCTGTTCTAAATGTAATTGATGATGTGTACAATGATGTCAATCGGCCCCTGATACTCTCCCTCCGGCCCCTGCCAAGCCTGACAGATACTACAGGGTTCCGGATTCTCATTTCCACTTGTATAAAGCCCATTCTGCAGACCCAGAAACTATTTCTCAGGGCCCTAAAGGGGTTGCGGCCGCTACTGCCAAAAATCCTCTACCCTCTGACAGAGAGTCTAGAGCTTTAGAGAGATGGGGAAAGAAGGTGTATACTTCTGCAACTCTTTCTGTCAGGGCATTAAACTGTCAATTTCATATGATACAGTACCAGGAATATTTGTTAGATGAAATGAATAAGAAACTTTCTTCTCCTGAACCCCTAGACCGTAAATCCCTTCAGGATTTGGTACACAACTCACAACAGGTTAGTAATCATTTCTTAAAATGTGGCTATGATGCACTCGAGGCTTCATTTAGATCAGCTATGACTGGGGCAGTTATTCGTAGGCATGCCTGGCTGAAGGAGAAATCTTTGCCAGACCATGTCAAAGCTAAACTCCTGGATGCTCCAATGGAGAAACAAAATTTACTTGGCTCCTCTGCTCAGGAGATCTTAAAAAAGGTTGAAGAAAAGGCAAAATCTGTGCAAACAGTTAAAGATTTCCTGCAAGTTCAACCACCGAGATTCAGCAGAAACTGGCCTACTAAGAATTGGTCCTTTCCAGACTCGGACAGAGCCCAGAGAGGCAGGAACAGGCGCCCTAGAGGCAGAGGTCAATCGAAGGGCTCATACAGAGGCCGTCAGTGGCAGCCTGCCAACCAGAGGAGTAGTGCAACAGCAACAACAACAACTACTACACCAGGTCAAGGTCAATGACTTAACTCTGATTCTGCCTACCAGGGATCAACTAGAAGCACCCTTGGGTGGAAAGCTGGCTTTATTCTCAAAAAACTGGCATTATATCACAAAGGATACATGGACACTGCAAATAATAGACAAAGGATACAGGTTCCACTTTCACACTTTGCCAAAAAGAGGCGGAATGACAAAACTTCCACCAAATCAGAGGGCAGAGGCTTTAAAACAAATCAGCAATTTACTTCAGATGAAAGCTATAGAAAAGGTAAAATTTGTTAATGAGTTTCATATTACTGTTTGTAGTAAGGCTTAGGAAATGTAATGCTTTCTGTTTTACATTCTCTTTGTAGACAGCTGCTAAAATTTTTGTATATTCTTTGTAAATCTTTGTAAAAATTTTTGTAATCTTTTTTTATACTATTGTTATGGAGGTTTTCTCCTCGGGTCTTCGCTGAAAATGGGCTACGTGCCAAGCTGGACACTACGTGGTTAACAAATGTAAAATAAAATAAATAAATAAACAATGTATTTATCTGTGTTTGGTGTGAGGGGTGAAGGTGGTGAAGGGGGCACTAGTCCCCTTATAAATACAATTTGCAATCACCCTTTCTATTTATCGATCTATTTATAATATAATAAAGCAAGATTGTACAGTGAAAAATCTATTCATCTGTCATATCTCTTTCTCTGCCTGTCTGCCTACCTGTTTGTACTGAATTTAAAAAAAATAATGTCATATACTAAGCCGAAAGGAAGAAAAACAAAAAAAAATGCAATTTTTACCAAGCAACATACAACTTTGTTGGCTCATGTAACCCTGCTACTGCTGTTCTTGACCTGCACTTACATGGGGTCCAGTATTCTCCATTGTAGCTACTTGTGGCTGAAAATGCCCTGTATGAATCAGATAATATTTTTAGTAAACAAACAAATAAATCCAGACATGGATTCAAGTCACAGACTCAATTCTTTTGTTAAATACAGAAAAAAAACATTGTTAAGCTTATTGCTGGGCTAGCTTTAGCTGTAAGCCATCATCTCAGTGTGCTTTTATTTGGGACCTCATGTTACCTCTTATGGAATGGAGACTTCTCGTAGTTTGGACAGTCTGAGACAAAATGGTGAGACCAACACATCTTTTGGTTTTGGGTAGTTGTTGATGGTACAACAGCTCAGAATGCTTTAGTGCAGTAGAATTCTTTCTTTCTTTCTTTCAACTTTGTTAAAGAGTAGTGTGATCTTTTAAAAAGCTAGTGCATACATTATATTCATATGTAGGAATATCTCTGTAGAAATGGAGGATTCAGCAGTTTTATAGGCGCCAGCATCATTTTAAACAATGGTCTAAGGCAGCCAAGGAGCAAAAGGTCTGCAGGAGTGCAATAAGAACATAGGAACTCAAGGGCTACATGCATGTTTCAGATGTTCTTTGGGACTGCTTTCAGACTTTGCGCCTTAAGAAATACCTATGGAAAACAATACATATTATCTGCAGAGAACTCTTCGTAACTGTTTGTATTAAAGAGTTTGCACATAGTAGCTGGTGTTTCATTAGTAAGCCTACACCCTAGCTGCGTAAGACAGACACACAGTATGCAAATAGAAGTAATTCACCGTACTTTCCTGCCTTTGGATGTTATTGGTGAATGGCTGGCTCTGTTGAATGTTACAGTAATTATTACTCATTTATTTGAGCAGATGAATCAGAGAGAAAATTGTATTATTTTTTGTCTAGTCTGTGCGTCACCTACCTAGGCCCTTTGGAGTTCTTGGAATATAGAAGAAAGAAAGGTTCATCTTCATTTTAGAGTTCTGGTTTGTGTTTTGTGTATCAAGGGTTAAATGTAATAACTACTTTGTAATTTTGTACTGTTGCAGTCTTATTTTGTTCATATCACTGCCTAATTTATCTCATTGGCTTGATGTCTACCCAGAGAAGTTATGTGGAAAGTGATGTGCCACAATAGTGTAAGAAGCTTGCATATTGTGATAACAACCTATTCACTGAAGGCTTTGCAAGTATAAATCTGTTAAAGACAAACTTCAGGGTCTGTGTAGCGCCTGTCTTTATTTTCATTTTAATTTCTATTGAATGGTTAGTGTCCTGCCATCTTCTTTACTTCACATTTTTTATTTAGCGTTGTGTATTTTATGTTACAAGTAACATGAGAAGACATAAATATATGTCATACCTTTCAAACTGGAAACATCAAAAATCTGGGCAAAGGCCCATGAAAAGTAGGTACAACTGGCCAAAAATCAAGACACTGATTAACATAAAATTGATATACATAGTCATATAACCCCACCCACTCCAATGGAAATGTGGGATGCCAACATGAAGATTGAAGTCACTAAATAATAACAAATAAAGGCAGTCATTTGAATTTCAGACTTCATATCCCTCTGAAAATACATAATAATGCAAAACCTGTTATTCTAGCAACTATCTGAACTGGAACAATGTTTAAAATCTGTCCCTATTTTTTGGGACTTTGTCCCACCATTATTTCTGGCTTTGTCCAGGTTTCTTACTTTGAGAGATTGACAATTATGCACTGGAGGGGTCTGTCATTCATTAATTACAAATTTTAACAAATATCCATAGTAAATAATACGGAGTCAGACTACTACATCAAATAACTCTTTAATTATGCAGAAACTGTTAATAACCATGCTGCGAGTTCCACAGTTTGAAGATGGAAGGTTAGAGCTACACCAGAATGCCAAGTATTACAAGTTTCATGCTTCTTACAGTTCAGAAAACTCTGTTGTTCTATCGATTTTTTTAAATGAAATATATTATTAAAAAAATTGCCCCTGATGTTTTGCCTTTATCCCCTATCACTCCTATTAGTTTTGAATTTTTCACTGATTCTTGAGCAATGAATTGAGCTCAGAGTCAGATGTAGGCAAGCATTGCATTTATGTTCAGCATTTTCAGTCAAAGTCAAAAAAATAAGTTTTATAGTGGTACCGACTTTCATAATAATAAGTAACTATAATATCTGGGTCTGGCACTGCATCCAAAACAAAAGTCATCATTAAAGGTTTCTGCTAAGTGGGGAATGCATCAGAATGCCTGTGCAAACTTTCACGGGAGTCCACCATTTCTCTGATGAGCAGTAGAAAAAGTTTGCGTCCAGGAAGACAACCCCGTTCCTAAATAGTTATTTATCCTCAATCTGAATGAGTAAGCTAACCACAGTGTACACTGTACTCTTTGAGCTATCTGTTGCACAAATGCAGGGCAACTGGTAAGAAACCATATGCACAGCAGCCTTGCAGGCTACCAGCACTAACCTGTGTTTTGCTTTTCTACGTTTTTCTGTTAACCTCCGGGCCATGCCACAAACTCCTAAAACTGCCACTTCAACTCTAAACCAACCCAGCTCCTCACCCCCTGTCATTAAAAGCTCAACCTTGGTACCTGTCAATTTAAGCTCAGATCGCTCCAACAAACTCTCAGTGGCTCGGCATTCCTTACAAATTCCACAGACCCATCAGCTGTAATGACTAATACAATTGAACCGAGACAGTCAAGTGGATTTGAGGCATATTGAAAAGACTTCTGGGAAGTGTTGAACTTGATCTGATTGTACTATCAAGTTTAGCTCATTCTCAGTAGTTAATTGCAACACAAAAAGTAATTAGAGAAACAGGTGCCTAGTTAGTAACACTTTTAAACACTATTCAAAAACTGATAGGAAATTATGATATGACGTGATTTTTTTCCTCTGAACTAAGTAACACAGCAAGGCATCCTCCTCCATGTATAAATCCTCAGACTGCAAACAAACTGACAGAATCTGCTTCAGCCAAGAACATTGCATAAGTGGCCCATATTCAAACTTGAATTACATTGGGTGAAAACGTAAGTGAACCTAAATTAATACTTCACTTGCCCACTACTGTCAACTACAGTTACACTCACATAAATCTAAGTTTGTGTCCTACAGTTCATCCCACTTTAACATGGCTTTGTTTTCATATGGGTTGGGTCGGGCCAGTATAAATTTTTAATTTGACTTAGCCACTCAACATTTTACTCACCTTTTCTTAGTCAGTAGTGTCTCCGATAGTATGCTTTTCTTCTCAGATTTTCCAGTGCACCACCACAGGATTAATCCACAAATGCTTTATATGTAATACAACACTGCAAATTATGTTCTTCATTGAGTTCTAAAATAGAAACACAGGTAGCCAACTGCCAACCTTACAGCCCCCTTGGGCTTACAACAGTATCTGTTGCAGTAAGTCAGACACTGCCTCATGAAGCTGATGTGTCATCACACACGCCCTGGAGTTGATGACGTTGACGAATATGCTGGCTATGTGTGATGATGTCAGCCTTAACTTTTAAAATTGTAAATAAAAACAAAAAAAATTGGGAATTGAAGGGGCCATCCAGAAGTTTGTTTTTGTACTCAAAACCGTTAAATACAGAGGAATTCAGTATGGTTGAGAGGTATGGTATATATTTGGTAAGTATCTTGATTTTTAGACTTTATTCAGTATAGCGCTTTTAATGTGACATGGAACACCTGGAATTGAGAAAGAAGTGTATTGTATCTGCCCTGTGATACTGTAGCAAGAATGGCATAATTGGACCTAACAGGGGTTAGGTATGCATAAGTAAGCCATGCACCTGTGAAGTCTTCAGTCATTATGCAAAAATGTGTGGACCATGCTATGATAGTTTACTTTACCTGGGTCCACTAGTATTTGGAGGGAATGCTTGCCATGATGGACATTCACATGTGCACTGAAGGCCCACTGTAGTACACCAAGGGTACAAATGAGGGCCCATGTAATGGCTACACAGCAAAGTACCATCTATGTTTATATTATAAATGGGAAGAAAATGGGATGATGGGATAGTCAGAAAGATAGAGGAGCAAACAGAGGAATACACAGAAGGACAATGGGACAGGAAAAGTGTCACGGGCGGGGAAGGTAATTTTTTTGGGATGCAGGTACATTTTTTACATAGAAACGGTAGAGGGGTGGGAAGCAGGGGAATATGTTGTGGGTGGTAAGGAAAGTATAAGGATAACAGGAGAGTCAGACACACAGACATATATATATATATATATGTGTGTGTGTGTGCATACATACATGAGTGCACTTTGCTTCAACATATTGAACTACAAGTTATGGAGCGCAAATGCTTGTAAATTGAAACTTATCAAAGAAACCTAGCACAAACTACTGTACGTTTTTGCAGGAGCAAGCCCCCCCCCCCTACATTGCCCCATTTTGGAGACTGTGACTCCCAACACCTCCTGCTAATTATATGCACTGATTGTGAGATCACATTACAGTGGGGAAAGGACAAATTTTCTGATCCCCACTGTACCTCGATCTTGCATAGAAATAAAAGCTGGCATGTGTGATAAGTTGACTTTCAATAACACATGCAAGCTTTTATCTTATTTGAGAAAAAAACATTTGACAAAATACAATGTCTATGACACACACAGACACACACACACACACATATATATATATATATATATATATATATATATATATATATATATATATATATATATAAAATGTTAATAGCAATATAACAAAATTAAATGCATCATATTTGTTTTTGAAGTTGTTAGATGTAGACTGCAGCAGCACTTTAAAGAATGCGTTGTCTCTATATTTTTTCTGAGTTCTGTCTTAGTGCCTATGAATGACATTGGACAAAGACATTCATTAAGTAAAGTGAAATATTCTTTTACCTGTTATTGGTTAACTAGGTTTCCCATACCTCTATCTGTTCTGCTGCTCGCAGCACAGCTTTCTGTTCACAATGTAGTTACATACTTCGGCACACAGCACAGCTGTAACTTGTATTATAGCAATAACCCACGCCTGGGTGTGGCTAATGCTGGATTTACACGCTTGGTGTGGTTTGGTCACGAGGGCGAAGCCTGAGTGGCCAAACTAAGCCTACCGTGGGTAAATCCAGCATTACCCACACCCAGAAGTGGGTTATTGCTATTATACAATGACATTATTTAAGGAAAAAAGTAATTAGTTTTCTTAAATAATGGCATTGTATAATGCCTCCTTGCTGCCCTTCCGCAGCTGTCTGGTATTCTGCGGCAGTTCTGATGTACTGCGCATGCATATACTTACGCAGTACATCAGAGCTGTGGGCAAAAGCAACGGAGAAAGCAAGATCTCCATTGCTTTTTACAACCTGTCTCGCTATGTTAAACGAGTTTAACATAGCGAGACAGCTTTAAAAAAAGCAATGGAGAATTTCCGTTGCTTTTTTTAAAGCTGTCTCGCTAGGTTAAACCCATTTAACATAGCGAGACAGTTTTGAAAAAAGCAACGGAGAAAGCAAGATCTCTGTTGCTTTTTAAAGTGTCTCGCTGTGTTAAATGGGTTTAACATAGTGAGATAGCTTTAAAAAAAGCGACGGAAATTCTCCGTTGCTTTTTTTAAAGCTGTTTCGCTATGTTAAACTCGTTTAACATAGCGAGACAGGTTGTAAAAAGCAATGGAGATCTTGCGTTCTCCGTTGCTGTAAAAAAAAAAAAAGAGTTATACTAATGGAAAAAGTCCAGGCAACCGGACCTTTTTCCATTACTATAACTCTGATTTACAACGTGCACGCTGACCAATCAGCGTTCACGTTTTGGAATATTAATGGGGGGTCATTGTGTAATAGTCTATAGTGCATAGCACAGCAGTAAGCTGTATTAATTCTGTGACATACAAGACAAGAGAGAGAGAGACTAGACCTTCTGTATCTGCACCACGTCTGTAGGAATATAGGAACCAATATTCATTTAAACCACCTGTACCTCTTTGAGAGTTATAATGCTGCCTAATATATTTTTCCTTTCTTAATACTCGATATGAGAAATAAGTGGAGAACAAAAAGCATTAAACTGGTCAGTGCTGTATGTATGTGTCATGATTGTAATTTAATGTTTACTTAGTGGTGGTATACAGTTACATAATTACCTTGCATAAGTTTTTTCCCCCACTTCAGATATGCCAGTTACAACGAGCTCTGTGATCAAAGTGGGAATAGTACTGCTGATAGCAGATTAACATCATCACAACATTGCAGGTGAACACTGAAGCTCAGAGGTCACCCAGGTGCTAAACAGAAACAGAGAGAGAGAGAGAGAGCAAAGTGAAGAAAAGTAAGGCAACTTATGGTCTTCATTTGCAAGACATCGTGATGACTTACAATGCCTTACAATATTGCCTGGTGGTTATTGCAGAAAATTAATGTTCTGAGCTGTTAACTAGCTTCCTCCTGCAGTTAGATGTTCATGGTTTGATTCCTTCCACCTCTATTTGATTACTTCACATCTTTTGAGTATGTCACTTAACCAGAAAGTGATCTTGAGTCACCCTTAAAAAGAGGCAGTTGGGTCCAGTGGAGGTACCTAGTTATAAAAAAAAACACACACAGATAAAAGTAAGTGTCATACTGCACCAGTTATCTTTCAAAGTACTATGACTGACAAAAATGGGTAAAACTTGAAAAAGAATAATACTTTTCATCTGAATGTTAATCAGGAACACTTTTAATACCAAGAACTGAATTACATGTAGTATGGAGTAATTGTGCCTTTGCAACTCAAGTTGAAGTTGATCATTTGGGGCGGCCATGGTGGTGCAGCAGTTAGCGCTGCCACCTCCCAGCAGGTTTTCCAGTTCGATTATTGGCTAGGGTGCCTTCTGTGTGGAGTCTGCATGTCCTCTCTGTGATCGTGTGGGTTTCCTCCAGGTGCTCTGGTTATCTCCCACCTCCCAAAGACATGCTGTAGGTGGATTGGACACTCTAAATTGGCTCTAGGTGTGAGAGAGAGAGAGAGTGTGTGTGTGTGTGTGTGTGTGTGTGTGTGTGTGTGTGTGTGTGTGTGTGTGTGTGTGTGTGTGTGTGTGTGCGTGTGTGTGTGTGCCTTCTGTGGAAAGTCAGGCACTGGGCTGGCAACCCGACACCATAAAACTCCACTGCCAATCATTCTGCAGACCATTATCCCGCTGTGGCCTCCCCTGACCGGGAAAAGCTGAAAGGAGAAGAAGAAGCATCTCAAATTGATCATTTCCTTTAAGGAAGAGTTAGACCTTTATTATAAAATCCGTTTACCTTTACTGGAAAGGAATCTAGCACCAAATGATATCTGCAGGCATTAAGTGTCACAGAGTAGTGTTTGTCAAGCAATTTTGCTGTATGTGGTTTCCTATTAAACTGTGCATGAAAGGATTCTTGCAAAAATGAGCTGTTCCACTTGGTTTTATTTGTCTGTAAATTCTCAATACTGAGCATCACAGAACAGCACTTGTCAATAAAAAACAGGTTGTTATATTTTGCTTTTACATTAAAGCTCTGTACCAAAAGATATTGGTAAGCATGTAAATGTAAAATAAAGCAAAATAGTTTTGTTTCCTAATGACTCGGGATTAGGGAATATGCTTTACACTTGTACCACTTGTTAGTTTTTAGGTAGGGTATTCATAACTACAAAAGTTAACTAATTTACAAAGGCATCTATAACTAATGAAATAACTTCTTATGTTGTGCTGTGCTGCCTGTATAGTATAGTGCAGGTCACTTTATATGTTTATGCTGTAAATGCTTAGGTTTCTTACCCGACACACCTGTATCACCTTGCAGTAACTTGGCAACATCACTGAGTAACATGTAGTACAGGGCACTGATACAGCAAAGGGAATAACACATGCATATTAGGCTTTCTGTTGTTCACTCTCCTGTCTAGATGATGTCCATGTGCATCCATGTAATACCAAATGAAATGATCACATTATGTTTGATTGGTGAGGCTGTCAAACTGAGAATGCAGCAGATTTTCAGCTAGTCATTTGCATCCATATATCTTCATGGTACTGCATATAGATGCCACTGCACATAGATATTCATTAAAGTGATTTTGTGGGTAAACAGTTTCCTCTCACCTTGAGTTCTTGCAGTACAAGTTTCTGTTAAATAATATCCAACTATAGACTGGAAAACCAACACCCCCACTAGTGCACAAGTACAGAGATTTCTGGATTTTGCCAATACAAGTGCCCAGGAACAGTTAGTCAGTGTACCCAATGGAGGAATAACATCTTGCATCTTATACTTAGTAATATGGGAGCATATTGCACCAACACATGCATATCTTCATCTCTTGCTATAAAAAAATAAAACTTCAAAATAAAACTGAAGCCAGAGAACCCCACCACCCAAGGTGCCTTTAGAAATTTCTTTAAACCAAATACCTACTCCTAAGTGAAACATTGGTAAGCTTCAGATCCCCACCAAACCCAGTTAACTCCACTGAATATGCAGAAATGTACACCACCACACTATGCCAGCATGTAAGTAGCTGCAAAGGTGCAGCTGTACCTTGTAAGAACAAGTGCAGGGTGAACCCCAGAAACAAACCAACATGGTGGAACTATAATATCAACAAGCTTTGTAATAAAAAGAACAGAATTTTGACCAAAGCACGAAGAGTTAATTCCCAGAATGTTAGTGTCGTTGTCACTGAAATAAACAAATAACTCAGGAGATTAATAAAATCCACCAAAGCCACTTTTGAGGCTAAAATATCTACCCAAGCCAAAGACAATCACAAGGCAATTTCTAGTTGTGTTCGTAATCCCAAAAGCACAATGCACTGAGCTGATTGTGAATGATGTTACCTACACTGAAGCTGATGATATAGCTAACCTACTGGCTGATAAGTTGAGCTCTAATTTCACCCCTCTCTCCCTTCCATCTTTCGCCAAAATATGCCTGAAACTGGTTCACTTCCAGCTATCATACAGATCAAGTCCTAAATGTGCTATCAAAAGCTAAAAATACTGTATCAGTGGGTCCTGACAATATCCATGGATGCATCTTAAGTAGCAAGAAGCATGGCTTAGCCACACCCCTAACATCACTGTTCAACTTCAGCTTCCATAGAGGTTTTGTACCAAGTGAATGGAGAACAGCTACAGTCATTCCTCTGCATAAGTGAGGACTTTCCACAGACCAAGGCAGTTATAGACCCATAAGTCTGACCAGCCTCATATGCAAAGCCATGGAAAGACTTTTCATGGAATTAATCAATCAGGACATAGGGAACCTCCAAACACTAGACCCGTCTCAGTTTGGATTTGTCAAGGGCAGGTCATGCTTACTCAATCTGGGAGTTTTTTTCTGAAAAGGTCACTGAAGCAATGGATGAAGGCAAAATAGTACACACCACATACCTTGACCTGACCAAAGCTTTTGACACAGTTGCCCTCTCAGGCATAGTAGAAATGTTAAATAAATCCCTATGTCACCAGCTGGATTGCCAACTGTCTCATAGATAGAATGCAGATAGTCAAAGTAGGAGAGGTTACCTCCACAAAGACATCAGTCACCAGTGGAGTTCTGTGCTGGGACCGCTTCTGTTTGGCATATACTTTTTGGAAGTAAAAGTCAATGCAAAAGAGCTCTAGCTGACTAAGTTTGCAGATGACTGCATGCTAGGAGCTGTCACCGAATCCCCAAATGACTTAGCCATCCTGCAGAAAGGTTTGTCTGAAATAAGTAACTAGTGTCAAAATCATGTTCTGAAACTAAATGCCAAAAAATGCATTACTGCATCCTTTGAGAAGCCATCTGCCACAGGGAACTACCACATAGACAATATGCCCCTAAGAATTGACCCAGTTTTTTCAGGATTTGGGAACATTTGTGGCCAGTGACCTAACCTTTGACCAACATGTGTCTACTGTTGAAAGAAAATCCTTCTATAGTGCACAGAAACAAAGGAGTTGTACTTAGATCTAGTGATTGTTATTGTTCCCCTTTACTCAGCCCTCATTAGGCCAGTCATTGAATGTGCTGCCCCCCCTTTTGGTATGCATCTGTCCATACACATGCAACAACTGGAACACCCGCAGAGATAAAGGATACAAGGCCTAAACAACATATCCTACATGGACCCACTCAAAGCCCTGTCACTATACTCAGTATCCTACGGACTGCTAAGAGGTGACCTGTGTCTGGCATACAAGGCATTCTCTGACCATGTTACTGACGGATTTACTGCACTTCAGCAAGTCAAATGACGTCATAAATACTCAGTCTAGGAATCTAAACCTCTTCTGCAACATCAACAGAACAATTTGAAGGGACAGGTATATTTCACAGTGGATACTGCTGCTGCTGTCGAACAGACTCCCCATTCTCATAAAACTAAGGTCATCCCTGTTCATTTTCAAGTGTATTTTAGATATAGAGATGGGAAAGAGAAAATATCCCAGGACTACTGCCGTACTACTAATGGACAGAAGCAGCTCCTAAATGCTTTATCCCATGCAGGGGTCCCCTCAAATTATCTGTGGTATGATCCCAGTTATTCTCATTAGGGGTAATATGTAATTAATAATACTGGGATGGGTAACGCCAATCTAGAACTAAATTGGATAGCTTAATTTGAGCACAAAAAGGGAAAATGGCTTGATTTAAAATGGCCCACAAGGCAACTAGTCTAGTACATAACTATGAACCTGTAACAAGTGACTGTTCTGTTGCACACAGTACATCTGTTGCACAATACACTGGTATAGCTTTCTACTCACAGTACACTGTACCATTATGTGATATATGGCTGTGTTACTTATGTACTGCACAACAGATAATAACCATGGATGTTATGACTTCCCAAGGTGAAAATGACAGTTGTTATACAGAAAAGTGAAAATGTAAGTAATGACATTCTGTCTCTGCCATCATTATAGGTACAACCCACCACAGTTTTATGAACATTGTGTGCAACTGAAGCATCCCCCTGAGGAGTCACGACTATTCAACAAATGCTTTTTGTACAATGAAAACCAGTTTCAGTGAACAGGAAGTTATGTTTTTTGCAGGAAGGGCCTGCCCCCAATGCATCCACCATCTCCATGGTCACATAACAGCGGAGAAAGTGCAACACCAAACATTTGCTAAAAGTAGCTTTCAGTGATCTTTCCTTCTTATTGTTGTCAATTGGGCAAGCAATGTTCAAAATCCACCCAAGAGTCGGTTCCACTGTGTCACTATGAAGGAATTTTAATAACATGTCTGGAGTTAAGTTGCTTTTTGGTGAGGGCATCTGCCACATTTGGCTGGACTTTTGGACTGTTATACTATTCCTGAAGTAAAATGCCCTGCTTATAAAATGGTTACTTAGTAGTAATGTCTCCAACTTACAGTGCCAGGGCTGAGCTGCAATCCTGACTTCTATTCACTTTATGCATATGGGGAGTTCTTCCCATCTTCCAAAAACATGCTTTTTAACTAGATACAGTAAATAGGGCTTGTGACATCCCTCCTCTGGGCCAGTAACAAAGGACCCTCAATCCTCACCACTGACACTGGTGAGGGACGTTCACTTGGAAGAAAAATAGATGCACACAGTATTTCCAGATGCAGCTCCCTGCGCCAAGAACATTTTCATTTTAGAGCACGCAAGGAACACACTCCCATCCTGGGGCAGGGTTTCCCCCTCTCTCTCACCGAGACTTCACACTGACCCCAGCTGTAGAGTTGAGTCCTCAGCCAAGTGTTCCAAGCCAAGTCGTCCACCACCCTCTCTGTGAAACAAGTGCTCCGTGTCCCTGTTTTCACACATGAGGGTGTGCACACACACACACACACACACACACACACACACACACACACACACACACATGGACACCAACACACACACACACACACACACACACACACACACACACACACACACACACACACACACACACACACGCACCTGGGAAAGGCTGGCACAGATTTACCAGATATGCCCCTTCTGCCCCAACTGTAAGGTAGATAAGACCACCAGTATACTCCAAGGCCAGTTACTCTAAAGTTATTATAAGAGTACCCAGTTATACTGAGTAAAACTAATACTAATACAAATGGTAGTGTTTGATCAATGCAGCAAGGCTTTCAGAAGTGGCCACAGTGTCACCAAGTAAGTATAAGTACTCTCAAAGGTTAAAATATTCTCTGAAAGATAAGCCATATGTAATGTTTAAATATATTTAATAATAAATAATGAAAAGAACATGAAAATACTAAATATTTAATCACAATAAACACCAGAGTTTCAATCACAGGAAACATTAAAAATAATACAGATGGATAGATTCACACATACAGAAAAAACAGCACTTAACTAATCTCACTATATTTTCCTGACTGATTTAAAGAATTACTGTTCCCTGGTTACTTACTAAAGTAAGGCAAGATTAACTGGGTGAGTGATCCTTGTTTGTTAGGTTTTAAAATCAGACTGCACTGATACTTCTATCTCATCTAGTATTAAAACATCATTTCAGTGCTGGATTACAGAATGACATCACATACTATTTCAGTGCTGGATTCCAGAATGACATCACATACATCTGGTCATCTGACTTCTGGTTCCCACACTATTCCCTTTACTAGAAACTGAGCTAGAATCACACATATATGTGTTACAATACACACTTATAGAGCTTTGCTAAGATGTGTTATAGCATCTGGAAGCTACAAAACCGTTTTAAAAACTTCCACCCTTCCAGGGTAGCAATTAGTTCACCCTTAAGGATAATACAGTAGAATTCCTAGTCCTGGTTTTCACAGACATTTTGTCTCTGGCTGCAATCAGAACTGGAAGATACAATCTTTACGGCTTAAACCAGGTAATTTAATTTCAGACTATTTTTCAAAGTTAGCTAGACTGAGATTAAACTCTTCTCTTCCAGTATCCAGTATATTGCAATATATTCATTTCAACAGTTACAATATGGTCTGACATACAAGTGTATTTCTTTTCTGTCCAGCAGGACCCACTGTTGGTACATTTTTAACACAATCAGCTTTACAAATACATTTTCAACACAAGCAACTGCACAAATTAGTTTGATATACAAATGACATATAATTCTTTACAAAACTCCAGCAAACTATGCTGGCATATGTTACACATCCACTGCCCTACTTCTCCTGGCATAGCTGGCAATACCTCACATTATCACAGGCCATATAAATATTGCATCCACTTGCCTTCATTGTCTGTGTAATGGCTGAAATGTGGCTATTGCTGTGGACCAGTCCACTTAATGAGTTAAACAAATGAATGACACCGGAAAAAAGGGGTTAGGTTCTTAACACCTGCTTCAAAGCATTGATTGGAACTTAAGTTTTTATCTTCTGGTGCCAAACTTTAAAGGAAATATGAGCATAAAAAACCCAAATTTTAAGTCTTCAGATAAACATCACTGGAGGTCAGTTTCTGTCATTTTCGTTCCCCACTAAACAGTGTACCAAATGATACCTGCAAACATGTAAAACAACTTGAATTTTTTTTTCTTGCCTATGTTTTGACTATTATTTCTCAATACAGGGTTTCATAGAATAGCACATGAGAAACAGTGAAAACCGTGTTATTGAATGGTGCTTTACAATGTTCTTTTTTACTTGTACATTGGCATAATTCCATTAATACAGCATCTGGTCAGTATCTAATGGACAGTACAGGGGTTTATGTGGAGTTTTACTGCATTCTGTATAATATCAGCATGGGGGTGCTGTGACGCCCGTGCCCTAGCCCAGCAATCAAGGAGCCTCAATCCTCACCACTAACACCAGAGAGGGCATCTCATATATGAGGAAAGGATAACAAATACACACAGTAAAGTGCAATTTCCCTTAAGAGCACACAGAGATCACAGTCAGTCTGGGACTGGTCACTCCCTTGCTCTCCAGGTCCCCAATACGACTCCCCACTGGCACAGCTGTAGGGTCCAGATCTCAGCCTAGTGGGCAAGCGAAAACCTCTAGCACCCTCTCTGTCCAACCAGTGCTTCATGTCCCTACCCAAGTAGCTCACACACACACACACACACACACACACACACACACACACACACACACACACACTTTGAGAAGAGGTTATACAACCACATAGTCACTCTGGGGGAAGGCTGGCACAGGTTCTCCAGCTGTGCCCCTTTCTCCCAGACTATATGGTAGTACCACTGGCCACCACCCGCTATCTCTAAAAGAAAACACAAGTCTAAGATAACTTACTTAGATAGAGCAAGGCAGAGTGCTGTGAGTTGGATGATCAAGACAAAAATGCTTAATGCCTTCTGGTTCTCTCTGTTTAAATTGAAATTGCAGTTCTGAAAAACATTACATCATTCTTAGACTTCCCTGGTGTTCCCAGGCCGACAGAAACTGCATTTACATTCTTTTACACTTAGAGCAATAAAGGACATTCCATATGTAAATTGGTCATTAACTTTAGCCTTAAAATAATAAGCAGGAAGCCTTCATCTAGCCTGGCCAGAGCCAAATTGTAAACATCAAAGGCAGTGATTAAATAATTTTAATTTCAAAGAACCAACAAGAAATGCTTGACTTAGCTTTCTTTACAGCAGATGGCAATGTTGCCACATTGTTTTAAGTTCAGCATCTCACAGCATATTCTTTCATTTATAAAAAACAAGCTTGTAGTTCAACATTCATATTTACAAATGATAGAGTTATCTGCACAATTCTATCTGGCTAGGCTGGCAGCCTTCACCCATCTCTACCAGTCTTCTTCACAGATGCTATCAAAAGCCTTGGCCAGATCGAGGTAATCCGTATGAACTGAGAAACCATTGTCCACTGCCACAGTGACCTTTTCAAATCAGCTTATCAGTTTCAAGAGGCAAACTGTACCCTTCACAAATCCAGACTGGTTATGTCTGCATTTATAAGTTTAACTATGATTCTTTCCATGGGCTTATATTTAAAGCTAGAGGGACTTATGTGTCTTTTGCTACTAGGGTTTGAAGAAAAGCTGCCTTTGTGTAGAAGCATCATTAGAACATATTTTGAGGCTTATAGAATTAAGCCAATTGCTATGCTAAACTTGAAGATATTGATAAGGGGTTTAGACAGTTTGTATATAGAACTGATGAGGATTACCTCAGTATGTCATATGCACCATGGACGTAGTGTTTCTAACACTGGGTACAGATCTGAGGGTTTGTTCTGTAGTAATTTTTTGGAAGAGTTAGCTTAGCATAGGTAGTGGGATGGACAATATGGATGGGCATGGTAAAATTCATACTGAATGTGTTTGCCATGAAATCTGATATGTCCTGAAAGCTGGTGTGAATGGTGTTATTGTAGATTGTATAATTCATTGTTGGGCATTGTTTCCTAGTTTTCTAGCATATATGAAGAACAATTTCTGATGTCTTTGGCTACTTTAAGCTGATACTCAACTTTATATTACCTAATGGTGCTCTTAAGATCTTTGCTGGATGTTTTATAGTTGTTCGGGATTTTTCTTCTTTTGTTATATGGTTATTATATGAGCATCCCACTATATGGGTTTGTTCTTAATCTTGTCACTGCACTTAGAGTAGATGGGCACTGAGTTGTCAATGCAGTTATTGAGATGATGGTGTCGGTAGAAGTCAAAAGTATAAGAGGCTGCCTTTGTAACCTGATGCATAGTTGGGGGGGTTCTTGTGGGATTTATGTAAGTCATCTAGCCACCTGGTAGTGTGATGGTTACTGTTGATGTGGCACTCCAACTTCAAGATCAAAAATAGAAAAAAAGGGGGGGTGGGGATAGATGGATGAGGCTAAGAGCTGTAGCAGGTTAGCCTTAGAGAAGTACCTAAAGAATGACACATTCAGGAGTACAGAAAGGTATCAAAAGACCTAAAAAAGAAGATGATCAGTTGTGGACAGTTTGTACCAGGGATGCAGGGATTCAGAGTAGGGTATAGGACAGTACTAAGTTACTAAAGACTGGGTCAAGAATATTTGGACTCCTAGTGTAAAGTTTAATAATTTGAGGCATAGCATTTGCATTGATGAAGTCCAAGAAATGCCGAGAATATCTAGTTTTTTATTTTTTGTGGTGTAAGTATGCCATCAGGGGTTGGGTAGTTAAAAGTCTGTGAACATGATAGTGTTAAGTTTGATCATGATCCCCTCAAGTGCAGTGAGATAGGTTTTCATGAGCTTCCATAGTCATTGATGATGATCAGTAGGAGGAAATGATGTAGGAATAGGCTTTCTTAAGGGTGTTTTGCATCTCTAGAACCACAAAATTAGGATCATATGGAATTTGACATGAAGTGATGAGCTTTATAACAAAAAAACCCAGATAGTTAGCCTTAAGTCTAAATGCTTGGTAGTTGCTGAGCATTGGTGTAGAGAGAGTGCTTTCACTGTACTGGAACCAAGTTTTGGTAACTACACATGTATTTAAGTTGCAGGAGTGTCTCAAGTCTAGACATTTTTTGCTTAGACAGCTGTCACCGAGTATTGCCGCATTGATGATGTTTGGTTCTGAATTATTGTTGACATGTCTAGTAAGTGGATGCTGTCTAGAAGAGGCACTGTGGGGACAGCATATGTTTTTGCCAGTATGCAAAAGCCTTGGTGTGAGATGTGCATTCCACCCTTGCTTAAACAAGACTCCTAATCTACCATCTCATTCCAGCCTGACACCTAATAGATACCCTTTGAATGACACCTGCTACTTTGCCAGTTGTTGAAGCTATTATCTTGTCCTGAAAATTAGGCTTCATTCTGCTACTTTGCCAGTTGTTGAAGCTAGTTATCTTGTCCTGATAATTAGGCTTTGTTCTTTTTGAAGGCATGATGCTGGTTAAGGCTAGTGTCTTCCCAGCCCCAAACACATGCATGGTAAGTCCTGTCACATCTCTGTTCAGGTTTTATAGGGTGGAGTGCCTAAGATTATTCACTTCCACATTTGACACCACAGGATCATCATAATATTTTTCAGGTTTAAGGGTCCTTCGAGAGCTCTTGTGATGCCTTGGATTCTAAGCCCAGACAGGCACCTTGTGGTCACCCTGTTCCTGTCTAGTGAGTGCAGACTTGGTGTGTCATACAATTAAGCGACCAACTCAGTGATGGCGAACCTATGACATGCATGTCAAAGGTGACATACCAGGATGTTTTGGGTGACACACCAACGTTCACCAACACCCGATTTACCAAAGAAACTGAATGAACAAAAATAGAAAAAGTATGCAACCCTGCACATATCTATTAAAACTCAGCAACAAATTAGTCATTAATTGATGTTAATCCAATCAAATGCAGTGTGTTCAATATTTTTTTTCAGTTCAGCTCAAAATTACTGTTAAAAGTAGGGTAATTTTTTAATGCACTATTTTAAGCCCAATTATCAGTGCGTATCATTTTCTCTATTGTAAGTCACTGATTTTTCTTTTACTTTTATTATACATAGCAGCACACATGATTGGACTGTATTTCTTTGAAATAACTGAATATGTAAAGAATTGTCTCTCTTTTGTTTGGGGGGGGGGGGGTGCGCCATGCCAGCAGAGTCAAGATAGGCATTTTCCACATTTTTGACATGCTGAGCCCAAAAGGTTTACCATCACTGCACTAACTTTTAGGAAAATTTCCTGAGTGATAATGCACTTTAATGGCCTAAGGGTTTCTGCTTCCTTTCTTGGAATTTATTTAGGAGATGTGTGAAGATGTAGTGTTGGTTGGTGCATCATAAATTCTGTAAGGAAAAGTTCTTAAGATTAGAAAATAATATTGACTTTACTTAAGAAATGTTTGTTTGCACTGTATTTTTTATTGTGCAACACCGTTACTTAATCTATTCTCCATTAGAACTTGGCAGTCAGTACTGTCTGTCCATGTCTGCACTTAAATATTTGTTGTTATGAAACATAGTTATAGCTTTGGGTTTGTTTTGAAATGCAAAAAACATAAAACACTAAAATCTGTACCAATTGCTCTCAATGGCTGTTTGCTTTTGAGCAGAAAGTTGTCAATGTTATATCCTTCCTGGTATAAAAGTTCACCAAATGTTTTGTTAAAGGATCATGGTGTTTTCTTGATGAAATTCAACACTGACATTTCTGAAAAATCTGGAAAGATTAGATGGTCATCAGTAGCTCGAAAATACTTTGTAGAGCAAGGCAATTTTTAAGGAACTGTTTGTTCATTATTTGATTTATGTGTTTACTTTCAAAGTTCATTACAGTGCTTTTAATGTTTTCATTTATCTGTTACAGTGCTTTTAATGTTTTCATTTATCTGTTACAGTGCTTTCAATGTTTTCATGTATCTGTTACAGTGCTTTTAATGTTTTCATGTATCTGTTACAGTGCTTTTAATGATTTCATTTATCTGTTACAGTGCTTTTAATGATTTCATGTATCTGTTACAGTGCTTTTAATGTTTTCATGTATCTGTTACAGTGCTTTTAATGATTTCATTTATCTGTTACAGTGCTTTTAATGATTTCATTTATCTGTTACAGTGCTTTTAATGTTTTCATTTATCTGTTACAGTGCTTTTAATGATTTCATTTATCTGTTACAGTGCTTTTAATGTTTTCAATTATCTGTTACAGTGCTTTTAATGATTTCCTGTATATATGATATAACAACCTGTTGGTTGAATTTACAAGAAGTTTGCATAGTACCCACGTTGAAAGTGAAAAGGAAGTTGCCAGTGCTTTAAATGTTAAAAGCTGAATCCATCCATCTGTCCATCCTCAACCCCATTTTTCCATTTTGCACATGGGGTCAAGGTGTCACTTCAACAGTGACAATCATCTTCAGCCAAGGTTTACACCACTGGGTGGCTAGCCTTGCCACGGTAGTTCATCCATACCACTCACCCACATACACACACACACACACACACACACACACCTATGGCCAGTTTAGAGTGTCCAATTCATCTGCTATTTATTTTTGGAATGTGGGAAGAAACCAGAGTACCTGGAGGAAACCCACATGACCACTGGGAGGGCATGCAGACTCCACACACAAGACACCCCATCCAAAAATCGAATCAGAGAACCTCTTGCTGTGAGGTGATAATGCTAACCGCTGCACCACCATGGTCACCCAAAAAAAATAATTTCTAAATGAAAACTAACGTAATTTAAAATTTGCAGACTTTTAATTAAAACAGTTACTTTTGTTCAGTGTTATGTGAATTTTTTTCTTTATGTAACATAATATGAATAATTATGTGTTTGAATTATTAAATTTTTATGCTGTTAAAAAATATGTTTTCAGTGAAAAGAGACTTTCAAGCGAAAGTTCTCACTTTTTGTAGTCTGGTTTAGACATGAAAGTACAGTTGTGTAAAATCTTACCATAATAGTAAATGTCCTTGTCTTTACTGCTGCAGTATTCTTAACAAATTGAATATAAGGGATTCCCTGCCATGGAAGCCCAGCATCTGGCCATTCTACCAAAGACCACTGTTGCTTTAAGGTATGCCAAAGATCATCCAAATTCTCCTTGCATAGTGTAGGGCATAAAGGTGACATTCAGGCTTACCATGATCAGAACTGATTGCCCCAGTAGGAACACCAGTCCAAGGAGCCCAAGTGGTAATTTGTACATCCAGGAAGGCAAAGGACTAGGGGGATGTGGGGAGAGAGCGAATAGTGCAGCAGTGAAGGCAAGGACATCAGCTATGTCCTTAACATTCACTGCTGCAGTATTCTAACATTTGGGAGAGTGCCAAAGCTCAAGAGGAAACTTTGGAGGTGGAAGGAGCAGAAGATGCTCCTAAAAAGCCATGAAGAATGGCACTAGCAAAACCAGCCCTAGCTCTAGAGATACCATCCAACTTGTAGTGCTTGGTAAAGGTATGCACAGAAGTCCAGGTAGCTGCTTCAAGAATAGAATTAGTTTCTAAGCCCTTGAAAAAACACAAAAAGAAGCCATAGCTCTAGTAGAATCAGCCTTAATTGAAGAAGGAAGGCCCTTGCCATAAAAAGTGTAACAAAAGAAAATAGCCTTAGAAATCCAAGAAGAAATAGTTTGCTTGGATACAGCAAGTCACAAAAATCTAGGCTGAAAAGAAACAAATAACTGATCAGATTTTCTAATAGCTGTAGTCTTATCTGAATAAAGCCTGAGTTGCCCATGCACATCCAAAGTATGCAGCACACCCTCACTGTCAGATTGTGGAGAGGGGGGAAAAAGTAGGCAGATTAATAGACTGTTTAAGTGATAGCTCATTAACCATCTTAGGTATAGAAGAAGGGTTAGTGCGCAAGGACACACTGTCCTCATGAAAGATCAGAAAGGGAGAACAAGCCATAATGCCTGCAATTCAGACACCTATCTGGCAGAAGTAAGAGATAAAAAAAATAGCCTTCTAGGAACAATGTGAATGTAAGGACAGCAGAGATTATTAATCTCAGTGTGTTCACTAATCATCATTAACAGACTTACAGATGTCTTAAGACTGGCAGTTTTATTGATTTGTGTGTTTATTAACTAATAACTTGTATAATTAACCGAAAATATTAGTTTTTCCTTCTGAAAGTTAGACTTTAGTAGTGCAACTCTAAAAACTGTAAGAATAAGATATTAACACCAAATCTTGATTATGATGGAGTTCATCTAAAAAAAAATCTGTATTAAGTATTTATAAAGTATCTATGTCATTTGTATAAACCTGCTAATGTGAGTCTTTGTTTCATATGAAAACAAATATTCGACATGGGGTTTACATGTCAAACAAATATTATTTGTGGGACTGTTCCTGATAATATAGGGACTGTTGGAGATGGAACATGAAACACTTTTTTTAAAAAAAAGGTAGATAAAATATGCATATGCAGCTTACTAAGAAGAAATATTATGTAACCTAACTCCTGATTGATGCATTTTAGGTCAAAAAGCATACAGTCGTACACAATAGGTCAAACTTTCCACTCAGCCATCATTTAAAATGACTATAGAGTCGTAGACTAAGTAGGCAGGGAAAGAAGCACTTCACCCTCCTCTACCAATATAAGTAAAATATTTTCTTGATGGTCTTGCAGTAAGTAAATTGCCTAGTGATCATAATATCAACTGGAAGTGAAAGAGACTGTATTTAAAACAAAAAAAAACTTCCAACATGCAGCCTTGAATCACTTATACATGCTTTCTAGTCAGTGTTGAATACTACTATAAATCAAGCAGCCCGCAGAGTCCTGCTGCATTTTTGTACTTCATTCTTAGACGTGCTCACCCTGTAGGGTATAATCGTTCGTATTTTCTTTTGTAGTTCAATTTTCTAGTCTATGCTGTTTTCCGCGGTGGTGCAGCGGTAGCGTTGTTGCCTCACAGCAAGAGGTTCTCCCATTCTATTCGCGGCTGGAGTGCAGGGAGTGCCTTCTATGTGGAGTCTGCATGTCCTCCCTGCGGTTGGGTGGGCGTCAGAAAGACATTCGTAAATGGGCGTGCCTTCGTTGAAGGTTGAATGTCGAGCTGGCACCTCGGCGTTCGTGAAAATCTACTGCCAATCATTAGCGGACCGGAGTTCCGCTGTGACCCTTAACTGGAAAAAGCCGAAAGACAACAACAACAGTCTATGCTGTTTTAGAGAGTTACCAATATAGATGTTCAGAGTGCTCTGAACAGTTACTTACAGATTGAAATAAATTGCTTCAATCTAAAGTTAGGTAGCTGAAATATTCATAAACAACTTTGATGAAAATGGAAGTCTAATTGTGCAGAATGTATGCCATGAATGTGCTGATGTTGTCATATTTTAAATTGAACCTTCCGCATAATATTTTGCTGTTCAAGATTTGGAAACAAGTGGACATCTTCTGTAACAGGTAGGACTATGAACTGCAGGCACTAGGACTGTCTGTGCCTGGAACTTCCCTAGCTAGATTTTTTGCAAATATCCTCTGCCATGACACTGCGCTGCTCCCATATCTACTGATGTTCTTCATGTTTTACTGTTGCAGTCATCACATTTGGGTTATCTGCTTGCAGTAGCCCTCAGTCGGCCTGATTAACAAAGTCTTGGGTCCTGCGTCAGTTGCTGTTCCATCTTCCATGATGTCAGGTAGTCAGGGGTATAAAGCATGCAGCCGATGCCATTACATCAGTCTTTCTTGCTGTGTGGTGCCCAAAGCAGAAGCAGTTCGCAAGTGCTGGTCAGCCGACTCCTGAAATTTTCGTTTTCGAGTTTCAGAACCGAAGTCTTCAAATAAGCTAAGTACTGCGTTGGGGAAACTTTTTCTTGCTCTAAACCAATGTCAGTAAAAGTCAATAATTGTATTTCTTGTGGAAAGCAAATACCTCAAAAAGATTTTCATTCGTACTGCATTCATTGTCTAGGTCCTGACCATGACGTACCTCGCTGTCGGTTTTGTGCCTTATTTAAACAATGAATTATTTGTCGTCGGTATATTTACACTTTTAAATATTTTGGTACTCGGTTCAATTATCCAGATATGCTTTCGGTAAGCCACCCGACTACTGACATTCTGAAAAAATGCAAAGATAAAGACAGAGACAGACCGCATAGGTTCAAAGCTGCCGACGACGCTTCTCCTAAGCTAGTCACCAGTTCGCTGGTACTCAGTGAAGCGCTTTCACAGCCCCTGATACCCGCTACTTCAGATTCGCAGGCCTCTACTGTGACCCATTCGGAGTCCAATATGCCGCGAGATGCTTCAACTATGGAACCTGCGGATGGGTCCGGAGCCGGTGTGCAGGCATTGGCTTCTGAGGGTGTATTCAGGCCTACTGACTTGCATATTAAACCAACACCATCTTCTTCTTCAAGGCCTAAAACTCTATCCATGCCCAGAAAACCGACGCCCAGACCGCATGGTCAGGCCTCTATGCCTAAAAAACAAATGATAAGAATGGCTGAAAACCTTGTTACTTTAATCAGGGGAAGCCAACCTTCCCCCTTTAAGAGACCTAGGACTAAGTTTGCTTATGATTCTTCTGATCAGGATTCTGAAATGTCTGTTTCCTGTGATGACCAGGATTTACCATTATCTACCTACGAGGATTCTGATGCAGAGGACTCTATTCTCTCTGCTTCCCCTCCAGAGGATTTCTCTTTTGGTGAAACCTTGCATGCTCTTAGGGAGCATTTTCGCTGGGAAAGCCAGGATTACTCTGACTCAAAAAAGAGGCTTAGAGATTTCTTACTCCTGCCCCAACACAGGCCTTTAGCTATCCCCCCTGTACTGGACATTATTGATGATGCCTTTTCGGAATCTAGCTTAGCCCCTGACTCTTTACCTCATGCTCCCAGAAGACCTGATAGATATTACAGGGTTCCTGACTCTCACAAGTTCCTTTTTAAAAATCCTACTGCGGATCCTGAGACCATTTCACAGGGATCCAAGGGCATTAAGGCTACTACTGCCAAAATCGTACCCTGTCTGATAGAGATTCCAGGGTGCTGGATAGATGGGGTAAGAAGGTATATACTTCTGCAACCTTGGCCATTAGGGCCTTAAATTGCAAGTTTCATATGTTGAAGTATCAGCAGCATATTATTGGACTGCTTAAACAGAAATTGATGTTGATTCCTGACTGTGCTGAAAATAAAGATTTACAGGATTTAATGCATTCTGCTGGACAAGTTGGAAAACATACCTTGCAATGTGGTTTTGATTCACTAGAGGCATCTTGCACGGCTGTTGTCACTGGGTCTGTACTTAGAAGGCATGCCTGGCTTAAGGAGAAATCTTTGCCAGATCATGTTAAAGCTATATTGCTGGCTGCTCCCTTAAACCAAGACCGCCTGTTTGGCATCAAACCAGAAGAAGTACTTAAAAAAGTGGAGGAAAAAGCTAAATCTATGCAAACTGTAAAATATTTCCTGCAAGTACGGCCTCCCAGATTTAGTAGGTATTGGCCCTCTAAAAATTGGTCCATTCCTGCCTCTCCCAGGCCTTCTTAGTCCAAACCCAGAACCAGCAGAACACCCAGGCTTCAGTCCCAAGGTACTCACAGGGCTAAGCAGTGGGGGGCTCCCACTTCCAAAGCAGGGAGTGCTAAGACTCCCCCTATGGTAAACTGTCTCAATGACTTAACTTTAAATCTTCCAAGCCCTGCACAACTGACTGCTCCTTTAGGGGGAAAGATTGCGCTGCAGGCATAAAATTGAGAACTCATTACCCAGGACAAATGGGTTTTAAATATAATTTACCAAGGACACAGATTCCACTTTCACTCCTTACCAACCCCAAACGGTTGGCCAGACCTACCCCAAAATCAGTGGGCGGAGGCTCAAAAGCAGATTTCACTCTCTTAAGCATAAGGGCTATTCAATCTGTTCCAGAAGAGGAACAGGGACAAGGTTCTACTCAAGACTTTTCCTGGTACCCAGAAAAGACAACTTCTGGCATCCTATACTGGACCTCTCTATCCTAAACACATTTTTGGTGATTCCAATATTCAAGATGTTAACTCTTCAGCAACTGCTTCCTATGCTAGGCAAAGATGCCTGGTTTGCAACACTGGATTTAAAGGAAGCTTATCTGCACATCCCAATAAGGGAATCCTGCAGAAAATACCTAGGCTTCAAAGCAGGATACATACACTATCAGTTCTTTGCACTGCCCTTTGCCTTATCTACTGCGCCCAGGGTAATCTCAAAGTGCCTTGCTCCAGTCATTGCATTTTTCAGGCAAAGAAATATCCAAATATATCCATACCTGGATGATTGCCTAATTCAGGCAGAAAACCAGGACATACTATTGAAACATCTGGTGTTTGTACAGAAATTACTAATTTCCCTGGGGTACACTATAAACAAAAAGAAATCACATCTTGTACCCTGCCAACAAATTGTATTCCTGGGAGCAAGCTTGAACACAACTTCCCAGATGGCTTTTTTCACGCCAGAAAAATAAGTTCATTTGACAGCCTACTTCAAACTAATGGCCACAATGATCCAGCTATCTGCAAGGAAAATACTGCAAGCCCTGGGGTTCATGGCCTCCTGCATTCTACTAATTCCATATGCAAGACTACATATTAGGAAACTACAATGGTATCTAAAAAGCCTATGGTGTCAACATTCTCAGGATCTAGAAGCAATGTTTCCTATCATTCCTTGCTACAGATAGAGTTCCTTTGGTGGGCAGACACCTGTCACCAAAACAAGGGACTGCCATACACTCTACCCCCTGCTGCCCAAACCCCAACAACAGATGCATTAGACTATGCATGGGGGGCTCACTTGGCAAGGAAGTGCATTCAGGGCAAATGGAACCCAAGTCAAATGCACCTGCACATCAGTCAGAAAGAAATGTTAGCTGTACAGAATGCCCTCACAGCCTTCAAGGACCACATCCTTCCAGGACAATAAATGGTAAAGACAGACAACACCACTGTTATGTGGTACTTAAACAAGCAGGGGGGAACCCACTCATACCCTCTCTGCAGACTAGCCATGGCTCTGTGGAACACAGCCTTGAGCTACCAAGTGCACCTACAGGCTCAATTCCTGCCAGGAAAGCTAAACACACTGGCAGACGATCTAAGCAGAAATCTCATGGACCCACCACGAGTGGAAACTGGAACCAAAAATATTCAACATGTTGAGAAACAAATGAGGGAGCCCAGATATAGACCTGTTTGCCTCCCCCCAGAACTACGAATTGAAAAAATTCTGCACAAAGACTCCCCAAAAACAAGCTTGGAAAGTGGATGCCCTGTCCTTCACCTGGAAAAACCTATCAGTTTATGCCTCCCCCCTCTGCCTCTCCTTTCCAAGGTATGACTAAAGATCAAACAGGACAAACCAAGGATGATACTGATTGCACCAGACTGGCCACGCCAACACTGGTACCCCCTTTTGCGCAGTGTGTCACTGCTAGCACCATGGCATCTGCCTCAGACCCCTGTTCTGCTGTCGGAGCAGGAGGGCTAGATTCTGCACACACAGCTTCAAACCCTGAACCTGGCAGCCTGGATAATTACATGATCTCTCCGTTGCCATCCCTCAGTAAGCAAGTGTTGGATGTCATTCTGGAGGCAAGGAGGCCTAGTACTAGAAAATCCTACATTGAAAAATGGAAAAGATTCTGTTCCTGGAATTAATCTCAGGGGGTGGACACAGCAGTGCCCAATTTACCCCAGATTCTTCAATACTTAACTGAGATGCTGCACAAGGGCCTTTCCGTTTCTTCTATCAAAATTCATGCCTCGGCCATTTCAGCTCATTACAACACAGAACCACCCCCTCTTCTCTCGTCCACTGCTGAAGCAGTTCCTCAGAGGGGCCAAAAACTTAAGACCACCCAGGAGAGCTCCTACTCCAGCCTGGGACCTTAACTTTGTATTGGAAAATCAATCTATCTCCTTTTGAGCCAGCTGCAAATGCAGAGTTGAAATTCCTTTCTTGGAAAACAGCCTTCCTTTTAGCCATCACTTCAGCTAGAAGGGTATCTGAATTACAGGCCCTTGTGGCAGTGGAGCCTTTCATCATTTTTCATGCGGATAGGGTGTCCCTCAGGACCAATCCTTCCTTCATGCCCAAGGTGGTATCCAGTGTGGCCCTTAATCAGTCCATCCATTTGCCAACCTTCTTTTCTAATCCACAGAACAAAGGGGAGAGAATTCTGCACTCCTTAGATGTACACAGACAACTTAGATTTTATTTGGACAGGACTAAACCTCTCAGGAAATCTGAACAACTGCTGGTTGCATTTGCTGCAGGGGCAGAGGGGAAGGCCGTTTCAAAGCAAATCATTTCAAAGTGGGTAGGCCATTGCATGCATTTCTGCTATAAGCACCATGGAAAGCCTACCCCACAGGGGGTTAGACCACACTCTACCAGAGCTGCATCTACCTCTACAGCCTTTCTCAGAGGTGTCCCTACCAGGGACATCCTAGAAGTTGCTACCTGGAGTTCTGTACATACCTTCACCAAGCATTACCATTTTCCAATTTTCTTTAAATCCAGGGCTGGCTTTGCCACTGCAGTCTTGCAGGGCCTTATAGCTGGTCCTAATGCTATCTAATTTCCTCCTCCCATTCTTAGCTTTGGGAATCTACCCAAATGTGATGACTGCAACAGAGAAACATGAAGAACATAGTACAGTTGTGCACACTTACCATAAATGTAGCTGTTTGAGTATATTCACTGTTGCAGTCCTAGTTACCCTCCCTTCAACCCTCTGACTTCTATTGGCTATACCTCTATTCTTGCTTTCTATGTTTAAAGCTTTTTGGTGTATTTGTTTTTTTTTTTGTTGGAGGTGTAACCTTATATATACATATAATTGCTTCCCATTATGGGGGCACCTAACATCTGGGGCAAGAAAAACTGATGTAATGGCATCAGCTGCATGCTTTATACCCCTGACTACCTGACGTCATGGAAGATGGGACAGCAATCCACGAAGGACCCAAGCATTTGTTAATCAAGCCGACTGAGGGCTACTGCAAGCAGATAACCCAGATGTGATGACTGCAACAGTGAATAGACTCAAACATCTACATTTATGGTAAATGTACACAACTGTACTTTCTTTGTTGTCACTGTTCAGATCAGGTGTAAATGAATTTACCCCAGCTGTACTATTCATTTTTGTTTTTTTGTGCTGTAATCATTGCAGGCAGATTTTGCTATTCCCTTTGTTTATTATTCTTTTTTTACTCAATGGGCAGGCTCATGTTGTTTAGTATCATTTTTATGCACTTGCCTTTATCTCTGTGTCAGCTTCACAAGCCTTGGCCCAAGGCCCTGCTCTAGCCTCAAAGTGCTGCAACCACTGATTAAAAAAGTGTGCCTGTTAACAATAATTGGCAATAAATCACCCCAAGTGATTACCATATTAAGTGTGTTGCTTTCTTGTGGAAGGCCCACAATATTTCCATCCATCCAATTTGTAAAAGATTCAACAAGGCAATGGTGTAGCACCAGAAAGACAAGTTATCGGTGAGCTTATGAAAGAGACCCTCACTGTACATGCCAGTTCCCGTCTTCAGTCTTCTGTCACACAATCATCCCAGCTTACTTGCTGCCCCTGCAGCAGGAAATTTGCCATAAGGAGGCTTATGGCCATTGTCAAAAAGTCCTCGATTATTTTATTGTCCTCCTCTTCAACATCATTCAAACTCTCCTGACCATGAAGACCCAGTGTCAAATCTGTAATCAAGTGTAACTGTGGCAGCAAAAAGCACCACAGTAAGAAGAGATGGCCCCCAAGGAACTCATTTCTTCTGAAGACCCTTCTCCTTGGTGCACAGTACCACTGCTGGAACCAAGAGAAGGCTCCCCAATGACTAGCCATCCCATACCTTGCTGCCACAGATAGATTTAAAATGATTGGCAAGGGAGATGTGGGCAGTTGGGGATGAGACTCTGACAGTCATGTCATTGGTGCTAAATAATATCTGCATAGAGACTCCCTGGTGCTCCCCAGTGACTTCATATGGTTGATGGCACATTCTTCTACCTTCTACCCAGTGTTGACAGCTTCATCAGTAATGGAGAAGGTACTGGCATCAAAACCTCCAGTGCTAATAACCCACTTCTCGTCACCATGTCTTAGATGGATAGGGCAGTACACTGTAGCCATGGCATTTATCATGACTATTGCAGCCACAATTACAGACATATGTATAATACCCTGTAGCCCATTCCCCGGGGTGTCAAGATGGTAGTTTCTTTAGTGCCAATGACCCTTCTTTTCTCTCCAGCATTGACAGTCACTGTTGTGTCAACACTGATTACAATTCAGACCACAGCACCCCAGTTATATGCAGCTTTGGAGTCTGGACTGGCATCCAGGTCTTTATTGCAGCAGGTGCCTGCACAGCCCCAGCTCTTACCCACTCAGCAGTTACTGTCAGCTTTTATGCCAGTACATGCTCTGTCTATGATGCCCCAGGAACAACATGCCTATTTGCATATGGATCTTGCAAGACTCCTTAGAAGGGCTCCTTAACCTTCCCTGCAGGTTTCTAGCCTCATTGTTCAAGTAGGACTCCTCTCCAAGGGGCGTATGAAGGCTATCTTCAAAACAAGGCATTTGTAGCCCTAAGAAGAACTTTTTTATTTTATTAATCTTTTCGTGTTCTTTCTGTACATAATATAATTATATGATGTATGAAAAGTGCCATATAACCTCAAGACAAAGGTTAAGAAAGAATAGCTAAAAGCCTTCCTCCTGGTTAGAAATCGAGATGATGGCTAAGAAGGGGAAGCTAATAAAGTTTCACTGAACAGAACCGACTGAAATTAAATCATTATTCATTTTCATTCTCTTCAAATAGTACCATAAAGTTTATATAACAATCACACTTGTCTTACAGAGGAAATGTAAGTAATGGACAGTGGCAAAATATATTGCATTGTAACTGTATTAGCTAAGTAAGAGTTACAATTCATCATTTATACCTAATAATAAGTTGAAAGGAATGTGTCATACCTGAATACCCCAACATAATTTAACTAATATGTCTGCTCCTACCATTTTTATATTTGCGGACATGGCCACTAGTAGTGGAAAAATCATTTTCTTTGCATTCCATGCCAATGACAATAATTGTCTTATTAAACCCTTAACCATGACATATGTTATATTAAGTGAATTCCCCATAACATTTTTAATTGAGTAGAAGAAATATGTAATGATTTATGAGTAGCAAAATTTGTTTATACATCAATAACTATTTGTATCTTGATATTTCAGAATGCAGTGTCTTTTCCTGTTAAACTCGATCTGGGCATTCACTTATAGGTTATTGTGATTTTAAGGTTTGTTAACTGTAGCTAAAACTTTTTTGTAAATATTAGTGAGAAATCTGTAGAAATCTTTTGTTTTATGTCCATAAAAGGTCTATAGTTTTCTAAATGTAGTATATATACACAGCTCGATTGACAAATGTCATTTTATTTGTTCATTTTAACCATGTAACACATTTACCCATTCAAATCCAGAGCTAAAATATAGCAAAACTTACAAACGTGAAAATGTAACCATGATAAAAAAAAAGAATTATTTATTTTATTTTATTTGACATTTGTTAATTGTGTTAGTCCAACTGGGCTAGTAGCCCTTTTTTATTGGAGAACCGAGGAGAAAAGCTCCAACAGAGACATTTACATTACAAATATTACTAGCACTTGCAAAGTTTCAAATAAACTAAATTACAGTAGTAGTTACATGCCCAAGTAGAGAAATATTATACATATTATACATAAGTTACAGAGAGTACAGTAAATAGATGGAAATATTATACATATTATACATAAGTTACAGAGAGTACAGTAAATAGATGGAAATATTATACATATTATACATAAGTTACAGAGAGTACAGTAAATAGATGGAAATATTATACATATTATACATAAGTTACAGAGAGTACAGTAAATAGATGGAAATATTATACATATTATACATAAGTTACAGAGAGTACAGTAAATAGATGGAAATATTATACATATTATACATAAGTTACAGAGAGTACAGTAAATAGATGGAAATATTATACATATTATACATAAGTTACAGAGAGTACAGTAAATAGATGGAAATATTATACATATTATACATAAGTTACAGAGAGTACAGTAAATAGATGGAAATATTATACATATTATACATAAGTTACAGAGAGTACAGTAAATAGATGGAAATATTATACATATTATACATAAGTTACAGAGAGTACAGTAAATAGATGGAAATATTATACATATTATACATAAGTTACAGAGAGTACAGTAAATAGATGGAAATATTATACATATTATACATAAGTTACAGAGAGTACAGTAAATAGATGGAAATATTATACATATTATACATAAGTTACAGAGAGTACAGTAAATAGATGGAAATATTATACATATTATACATAAGTTACAGAGAGTACAGTAAATAGATGGAAATATTATACATATTATACATAAGTTACAGAGAGTACAGTAAATAGATGGAAATATTATACATATTATACATAAGTTACAGAGAGTACAGTAAATAGATGGAAATATTATACATATTATACATAAGTTACAGAGAGTACAGTAAATAGATGGAAATATTATACATATTATACATAAGTTACAGAGAGTACAGTAAATAGATGGAAATATTATACATATTATACATAAGTTACAGAGAGTACAGTAAATAGATGGAAATATTATACATATTATACATAAGTTACAGAGAGTACAGTAAATAGATGGAAATATTATACATATTATACATAAGTTACAGAGTACAGTAAATAGATGGAAATATTATACATATTATACATAAGTTACAGAGAGTACAGTAAATAGATGGAAATATTATACATATTATACATAAGTTACAGAGAGTACAGTAAATAGATGGAAATATTATACATATTATACATAAGTTACAGAGAGTACAGTAAATAGATGGAAATATTATACATATTATACATAAGTTACAGAGAGTACAGTAAATAGATGGAAATATTATACATATTATACATAAGTTACAGAGAGTACAGTAAATAGATGGAAATATTATACATATTATACATAAGTTACAGAGAGTACAGTAAATAGATGGAAATATTATACATATTATACATAAGTTACAGAGAGTACAGTAAATAGATGGAAATATTATACATATTATACATAAGTTACAGAGAGTACAGTAAATAGATGGAAATATTATACATATTATACATAAGTTACAGAGAGTACAGTAAATAGATGGAAATATTATACATATTATACATAAGTTACAGAGAGTACAGTAAATAGATGGAAATATTATACATATTATACATAAGTTACAGAGAGTACAGTAAATAGATGGAAATATTATACATATTATACATAAGTTACAGAGAGTACAGTAAATAGATGGAAATATTATACATATTATACATAAGTTACAGAGAGTACAGTAAATAGATGGAAATATTATACATATTATACATAAGTTACAGAGAGTACAGTAAATAGATGGAAATATTATACATATTATACATAAGTTACAGAGAGTACAGTAAATAGATGGAAATATTATACATATTATACATAAGTTACAGAGAGTACAGTAAATAGATGGAAATATTATACATATTATACATAAGTTACAGAGAGTACAGTAAATAGATGGAAATATTATACATATTATACATAAGTTACAGAGTACAGTAAATAGATGGAAATATTATACATATTATACATAAGTTACAGAGAGTACAGTAAATAGATGGAAATATTATACATATTATACATAAGTTACAGAGAGTACAGTAAATAGATGGAAATATTATACATATTATACATAAGTTACAGAGAGTACAGTAAATAGATGGAAATATTATACATATTATACATAAGTTACAGAGAGTACAGTAAATAGATGGAAATATTATACATATTATACATAAGTTACAGAGAGTACAGTAAATAGATGGAAATATTATACATATTATACATAAGTTACAGAGAGTACAGTAAATAGATGGAAATATTATACATATTATACATAAGTTACAGAGAGTACAGTAAATAGATGGAAATATTATACATATTATACATAAGTTACAGAGAGTACAGTAAATAGATGGAAATATTATACATATTATACATAAGTTACAGAGTACAGTAAATAGATGGAAATATTATACATATTATACATAAGTTACAGAGAGTACAGTAAATAGATGGAAATATTATACATATTATACATAAGTTACAGAGAGTACAGTAAATAGATGGAAATATTATACATATTATACATAAGTTACAGAGAGTACAGTAAATAGATGGAAATATTATACATATTATACATAAGTTACAGAGAGTACAGTAAATAGATGGAAATATTATACATATTATACATAAGTTACAGAGTACAGTAAATAGATGGAAATATTATACATATTATACATAAGTTACAGAGAGTACAGTAAATAGATGGAAATATTATACATATTATACATAAGTTACAGAGAGTACAGTAAATAGATGGAAATATTATACATATTATACATAAGTTACAGAGAGTACAGTAAATAGATGGAAATATTATACATATTATACATAAGTTACAGAGAGTACAGTAAATAGATGGAAATATTATACATATTATACATAAGTTACAGAGAGTACAGTAAATAGATGGAAATATTATACATATTATACATAAGTTACAGAGAGTACAGTAAATAGATGGAAATATTATACATATTATACATAAGTTACAGAGAGTACAGTAAATAGATGGAAATATTATACATATTATACATAAGTTACAGAGAGTACAGTAAATAGATGGAAATATTATACATATTATACATAAGTTACAGAGAGTACAGTAAATAGATGGAAATATTATACATATTATACATAAGTTACAGAGAGTACAGTAAATAGATGGAAATATTATACATATTATACATAAGTTACAGAGAGTACAGTAAATAGATGGAAATATTATACATATTATACATAAGTTACAGAGAGTACAGTAAATAGATGGAAATATTATACATATTATACATAAGTTACAGAGAGTACAGTAAATAGATGGAAATATTATACATATTATACATAAGTTACAGAGAGTACAGTAAATAGATGGAAATATTATACATATTATACATAAGTTACAGAGAGTACAGTAAATAGATGGAAATATTATACATATTATACATAAGTTACAGAGAGTACAGTAAATAGATGGAAATATTATACATATTATACATAAGTTACAGAGAGTACAGTAAATAGATGGAAATATTATACATATTATACATAAGTTACAGAGAGTACAGTAAATAGATGGAAATATTATACATATTATACATAAGTTACAGAGAGTACAGTAAATAGATGGAAATATTATACATATTATACATAAGTTACAGAGAGTACAGTAAATAGATGGAAATATTATACATATTATACATAAGTTACAGAGAGTACAGTAAATAGATGGAAATATTATACATATTATACATAAGTTACAGAGAGTACAGTAAATAGATGGAAATATTATACATATTATACATAAGTTACAGAGAGTACAGTAAATAGATGGAAATATTATACATATTATACATAAGTTACAGAGAGTACAGTAAATAGATGGAAATATTATACATATTATACATAAGTTACAGAGAGTACAGTAAATAGATGGAAATATTATACATATTATACATAAGTTACAGAGAGTACAGTAAATAGATGGAAATATTATACATATTATACATAAGTTACAGAGAGTACAGTAAATAGATGGAAATATTATACATATTATACATAAGTTACAGAGAGTACAGTAAATAGATGGAAATATTATACATATTATACATAAGTTACAGAGAGTACAGTAAATAGATGGAAATATTATACATATTATACATAAGTTACAGAGAGTACAGTAAATAGATGGAAATATTATACATATTATACATAAGTTACAGAGAGTACAGTAAATAGATGGAAATATTATACATATTATACATAAGTTACAGAGAGTACAGTAAATAGATGGAAATATTATACATATTATACATAAGTTACAGAGAGTACAGTAAATAGATGGAAATATTATACATATTATACATAAGTTACAGAGAGTACAGTAAATAGATGGAAATATTATACATATTATACATAAGTTACAGAGAGTACAGTAAATAGATGGAAATATTATACATATTATACATAAGTTACAGAGAGTACAGTAAATAGATGGAAATATTATACATATTATACATAAGTTACAGAGAGTACAGTAAATAGATGGAAATATTATACATATTATACATAAGTTACAGAGAGTACAGTAAATAGATGGAAATATTATACATATTATACATAAGTTACAGAGAGTACAGTAAATAGATGGAAATATTATACATATTATACATAAGTTACAGAGAGTACAGTAAATAGATGGAAATATTATACATATTATACATAAGTTACAGAGAGTACAGTAAATAGATGGAAATATTATACATATTATACATAAGTTACAGAGAGTACAGTAAATAGATGGAAATATTATACATATTATACATAAGTTACAGAGAGTACAGTAAATAGATGGAAATATTATACATATTATACATAAGTTACAGAGAGTACAGTAAATAGATGGAAATATTATACATATTATACATAAGTTACAGAGAGTACAGTAAATAGATGGAAATATTATACATATTATACATAAGTTACAGAGAGTACAGTAAATAGATGGAAATATTATACATATTATACATAAGTTACAGAGAGTACAGTAAATAGATGGAAATATTATACATATTATACATAAGTTACAGAGAGTACAGTAAATAGATGGAAATATTATACATATTATACATAAGTTACAGAGAGTACAGTAAATAGATGGAAATATTATACATATTATACATAAGTTACAGAGAGTACAGTAAATAGATGGAAATATTATACATATTATACATAAGTTACAGAGAGTACAGTAAATAGATGGAAATATTATACATATTATACATAAGTTACAGAGAGTACAGTAAATAGATGGAAATATTATACATATTATACATAAGTTACAGAGAGTACAGTAAATAGATGGAAATATTATACATATTATACATAAGTTACAGAGAGTACAGTAAATAGATGGAAATATTATACATATTATACATAAGTTACAGAGAGTACAGTAAATAGATGGAAATATTATACATATTATACATAAGTTACAGAGAGTACAGTAAATAGATGGAAATATTATACATATTATACATAAGTTACAGAGAGTACAGTAAATAGATGGAAATATTATACATATTATACATAAGTTACAGAGAGTACAGTAAATAGATGGAAATATTATACATATTATACATAAGTTACAGAGAGTACAGTAAATAGATGGAAATATTATACATATTATACATAAGTTACAGAGAGTACAGTAAATAGATGGAAATATTATACATATTATACATAAGTTACAGAGAGTACAGTAAATAGATGGAAATATTATACATATTATACATAAGTTACAGAGAGTACAGTAAATAGATGGAAATATTATACATATTATACATAAGTTACAGAGAGTACAGTAAATAGATGGAAATATTATACATATTATACATAAGTTACAGAGAGTACAGTAAATAGATGGAAATATTATACATATTATACATAAGTTACAGAGAGTACAGTAAATAGATGGAAATATTATACATATTATACATAAGTTACAGAGAGTACAGTAAATAGATGGAAATATTATACATATTATACATAAGTTACAGAGAGTACAGTAAATAGATGGAAATATTATACATATTATACATAAGTTACAGAGAGTACAGTAAATAGATGGAAATATTATACATATTATACATAAGTTACAGAGAGTACAGTAAATAGATGGAAATATTATACATATTATACATAAGTTACAGAGAGTACAGTAAATAGATGGAAATATTATACATATTATACATAAGTTACAGAGAGTACAGTAAATAGATGGAAATATTATACATATTATACATAAGTTACAGAGAGTACAGTAAATAGATGGAAATATTATACATATTATACATAAGTTACAGAGAGTACAGTAAATAGATGGAAATATTATACATATTATACATAAGTTACAGAGAGTACAGTAAATAGATGGAAATATTATACATATTATACATAAGTTACAGAGAGTACAGTAAATAGATGGAAATATTATACATATTATACATAAGTTACAGAGAGTACAGTAAATAGATGGAAATATTATACATATTATACATAAGTTACAGAGAGTACAGTAAATAGATGGAAATATTATACATATTATACATAAGTTACAGAGAGTACAGTAAATAGATGGAAATATTATACATATTATACATAAGTTACAGAGAGTACAGTAAATAGATGGAAATATTATACATATTATACATAAGTTACAGAGAGTACAGTAAATAGATGGAAATATTATACATATTATACATAAGTTACAGAGAGTACAGTAAATAGATGGAAATATTATACATATTATACATAAGTTACAGAGAGTACAGTAAATAGATGGAAATATTATACATATTATACATAAGTTACAGAGAGTACAGTAAATAGATGGAAATATTATACATATTATACATAAGTTACAGAGAGTACAGTAAATAGATGGAAATATTATACATATTATACATAAGTTACAGAGAGTACAGTAAATAGATGGAAATATTATACATATTATACATAAGTTACAGAGAGTACAGTAAATAGATGGAAATATTATACATATTATACATAAGTTACAGAGAGTACAGTAAATAGATGGAAATATTATACATATTATACATAAGTTACAGAGAGTACAGTAAATAGATGGAAATATTATACATATTATACATAAGTTACAGAGAGTACAGTAAATAGATGGAAATATTATACATATTATACATAAGTTACAGAGAGTACAGTAAATAGATGGAAATATTATACATATTATACATAAGTTACAGAGAGTACAGTAAATAGATGGAAATATTATACATATTATACATAAGTTACAGAGAGTACAGTAAATAGATGGAAATATTATACATATTATACATAAGTTACAGAGAGTACAGTAAATAGATGGAAATATTATACATATTATACATAAGTTACAGAGAGTACAGTAAATAGATAGATATAGGTTACAGAGAATACAGAAAAAAGAAAAGAAAAATCTGGAGGATAAGTAGATGGAAGTCAGTGGAGAGGGGGAGAGGAAATATGGTAGTGTAGTGAATTAGGTAGGGGCATGACAGGGGCAACTCTTAGTGTTAAGAAGCTAGAGCTTTAGTTTCTTTTTGAAGTGTTGGGGTGGGGTATTGATCTGATGCAGCAGGGGAGTTTGTTCCAAGCTTGGGCTATGGTGAATATGTAGGGTAGTTTGCCAACAGTTTTATTGGCGTGGTAGATGTTCAAGAGTGACTGGTTGGAAGTGCATAGAGTACGTGCAGGGATATAATAGGATACCAGAGCGGAGAGGGCTGGGCAGGTAGATGGTTTGTATACAATATGGTGTAAGATTTGTAACTGAGATACTAGGAGTTGTTGAGTGAATTCTAAGCATTCACCAGTTCAGTGAATGGCAATGGTGACACTTGTGATGTGAGTTGGTGGCAAATCTGGTTACTTTGTGGTAGGTTTGTTGGAGTTTGGCAACACCAAACTAAACCTCTGCAAGTAAGGTGTCTGCAAGGTCCTAAATGCCAATGTATACAAAAAAAATTGACCAGCAGACAGTGGAGGCAGAATAAAATCGAATATTTTTATCCAAACCGGTTTCAGCTTACATATTGTCAAGCCTTCATCAGTGTAAAAATACAAAAAAATTCACCCTGTTTATACTGTGTCATCAATTCAGAAGCCAATCACAGATGTTCATTTAACCCTGGTGTAAATAATCCACCTAGTTTAATTATCCATTTTTTCTCCTTGACATTAAGCAGTTCATGCCATCCAGATTTATTTTGTTGGAAACCAATAATTTTGTCTATAATTGTAAATTGAAAAGTTGCTGTCTTGTGGGTTAGAGTATGTTTAAACAGAGCATTAGTATCACGCTGATTCCTAATTTCACTCATGTGTTCAGGTATTCTATATCTCACAGCCCTGGATGTTTGTCCAACATAAAAAGCTGAACATTGACAAGTTGCCAAATAAACAACCCATTCCGAACTACAATTAGCGAAAAACGGAATCTCAAATACTGTGCTGGTATTTTCGCTACTGAAGCTAGTGGCTTTTAGCATTCTGCAACACTGTCTACAATGCCCGCATGGGTGGCTCCCTTTAGCAATTTGTCCTTCAATTGTATGTTGTTTTTTGTCCCTTGGTTTGAACCCACTCTGTTTATAGTGGTTAAAATGTGGTGCTAAATTTTTCCCATTCCTAAATGAGAAAAAGCACCCATCCCCAAGGAACCCTGATAATCTATTATCTGCCATAAGAATGTTCCAATTCTGGCGTACACTTTCAATAAGTGCCCCAGTGTTCCTCCCATATGTGGTCACCAATCTAAGTTGCCTTGTAGTGTCAGAATTCTTCTCGTTATATTTTAAGAGTTCATTAATATCCATATCATTGACCACATTCCTTGCATGTATAATGTGTCCAGTCTGATAACCCCCTTTTTTAAACCTTTTAGTAAGGTCATCTCTGAAATGCAGATATGAATCCTCAGCTGAGCATATATGTTTTACCCTCATGTATTGGGATTTAGGGATATTCTTGCATATATGGGGTGGATGATAGCTGGAGGCATGGAGCAGAGAGTTATACTCGGGGAATTTCCTGTACACTTCAGTGGTGAGGGTATTATCTGGGGCCCTGATGATCATTACATCCAGAAAAGTAATCTTATCCTTATTACAATTAACAGTAAATTCAGTCCCCCACTTATTTTCATTAAGATATCCAACAAATTTCCAGAGATATTCCTCATCTGACCTCCATACCATCCAGCAATCATCCAGGTATCGCCTCCAAATATCCATTTGATCAAGATACAGATTATGGGTAGAATCATACACTATTTGTTCCTCAATATATGCCATAAAAATATCCGCATATATAGGGGCAAAAGAGGCCCCCATAGCTGTCCCTTTGATCTGTAAAAAACATGAGTCACGATAGAAAAACACATTTTTGGTTAGTATATGCTCAGCCAAACCAAGGAGAAAGGTAATAAAACCTGGTCGATATAATCCCAACCTATATATCCAATATTCAAGGGCTTCCAGGCCAGCCCAATGCAGGATATTCATATAAAGAGCTTTGACATCTAGTGTACAAAGCAACCAACCAGGTTCAAGTTGCATTTCAGAGATGACCTGTATAAATTCAGTGGTGTCCTTTATTCTGGACCTAACCCACCCAAGCAAACTTTTCAAATATTTGGTCAAATATTGTGACAAGGGCTCAGTTAAAGAGCCTCTGCTGGACACAGTTGGTCTCCCAGGGGGATGATATAGGTTTTTGTGAATCTTTGGTAGGAAGTAGATATATTGGTTCCTGGGATCCAGAACTGTAAGTTGTTTTTTCGTGTTGTCAGTGATAATTCCTTCCTCCACTGCTAATAAGAGGAAGTCATCAATTTGTTTCTGAAAGAAATTGGTGGGATTATGATTAAGTTGTAAATAATATCGATGATCAGACAATTGCTTATTGGCTTAAATAATATCGATGGTCAGATGTATGTAAGTTTGTAATCGATGTAAGTTGGTAAGGACTGGGGCAGCGTAGAGGAGGGAGGGGAGGAGTAGAGCTTGAGTCAGGGAGTCTAGCACTGGGAGTAAGGAATTTTCTATTTCGGTATAGGAGACCTAGTTTTTGGTGAGTTTTTTTATGCTTTGTAAGACATAAGTTAAATTCGAGCTCATCGTGTATGATGGTACCAAGGAGCTTGGTGTGTGGTTCAGGTTCAGTGGTGGTGTTGTTGGAGGATGTGATGTGAAAGGCTGACTTGTTGGGAGAGAGAGAATAAGGGAGGAAGAGCAGATGTTTAGCTTTTTGGGTTTAGGATAAGTTGATTATCTGATAGCCATTTTTCGTGGATAGAAAGGCATCTTGAGTTTGTGTGTGGAGATCAGAGATGTTTCTGGAAATGGAGACGAGAGTCGAGTCATCAGCATATGGTATAAGAGAGAATAGTTTGCAAGATGTGTGAAGGTCATTAGTCAAGATGTTAAACAAAAGGGGACACAAGACGGAGACTTGGGGTACGCCAGATGTAATGGGAAGTGAGGAGGAGCAAGAAGAGAACCAATGGATAGATTATTGCCTGTTAGATAGATAACTGGTGAACCATTGAAGTGAGGGAGGGGAGATGTTGAGGTTAGCAAGTTTACATAGAAGAATGGGGTGGGAGACGGTGTCAGAGGCTTTGGATAAGTCAAGGAAAAGGCAGGATACAAGTTGGTTGTTATCTCTGGCCTCGGCTATCTTATGGGTAAAAGGTAAGAGGGTGGTAGTGGTGCTGTGGTGTGGCCGAAAGCCATGTTGGGTGTGAGTGAGAAGGTTTTCCTGTAGGAGAAAGTTAAATACTTGAGTATGGATACATTTTTCAAGTATTTTAGATAGTGGGAAAAGGATAATCAAGTATCTTGCAATTTCCTTTTATATGCCTGAAAAGTGCACATACACCACACGTATTTTTGTTTAAATATCATTCAAAGGGTACAGTTATAGTCATCTTTCTTACATATCATAATGTGTCAGTGGGCTAAATTGTAACAGAACCATATTCAAGAATGTTTGAACTTCAATGAATTATTCAAGTCTGGCAGTACTAAGCCAAACTGCTGTTTTGTATGGGTGCATCTTGCTGTGGAATACAAGGATGATTCCCCCAATAGAAATTAAAAAAAATATTTTCCTTGTTGTTGTTGTTGTATCTTTCGGCTTTTCCAGGTTAGGGGTCGCCACAGTGGAACTCCGATCCGCTAATGATTGGCAGTTGATTTTTACGTGCCGAGTTGCCAGCCCTGATGCACAACCTTCAACGAAGGTACGCCCATTCACGCATGTCTCCACGCAGAAGACGCTCTAGCTGAGAATTGAACCGGACAGCGTCTTACTGTGAGGCGACAACGCTACCGCAGCACCACCACCGCGGATAAAGTGATTAAACCATGCTGCTTCCAGAAGAACTTCTTAAGACAGCTGTTAAATGTAAGGAAAGCTTGCTCTCCTTAGAGTCACCCTAAATTCAGAGTGTTTCTCCAGCTGATGTAAATCACAGGGATGTGGCCCACTAACCCCCCCCACACACACAATTTTTCTGCAGGCTTGTAGAGATAACACCCCAGACCTTGTGAATGGTCTCTCCCCCAGTGGATTTACATAAAGATGCCATTGGTTTGACAAAGGACAGCCCGGACACAGTGGCGCTTGCGTGTAGCAATGCTGCAAAATTCGCTGCCCACTCAGGGATTTGTCAGTCCATTTGAAGACACTGAAGCATAATATCATAATCAGTGGAACAGCCCTCAAGCAAGCTTCTACATCTCAATGCTCATCCATTTATCTTTTAGATAAGACAGTCATAGGCCAACATTGCCTTTAAAGATGCTGAACTGTCTCATGAACATATTTTATTTTTAAAGAAACCTCATGAGCCAAATAATCCATATAGCTAAAGACATGACTGATGCGGAAGACAAGAAATTGCAGACCTTGGTGACATGCCCTTTACTGTCATTAACCGTATGGTTAGTGTGATCTGTAATGTAGCAGCGGGTTCAGGCAGAGCCTCAACCTCCAGAATTTCTATGTGCCATCTCATCTGGATCAGGCTGATTGCATTTTGCTGAGGACACCAAAATAGTTTTTCTGGACTCTTCCTTTACAGGACCCATTCTTTTTGTCAAGGATATAAGCAAGCAAGCAAGGACCTAAAAAAACACGATGGAGCAGGTCAAGGCCATCACAGCTGTGGAAGTCAAATTCAGATCTACTTAATGTTTATTTGTGAGAATGCAGAAAGTCCAACATGAAGTGTAGTTGTGGTACCTGGGGCAGATGGAAGGAGTAAATACTTCTTCAGAAATGGAAATAATGCAAGGGACAGAGGAAATGCCTGTCATTTTGGAGGGTAGTGGGCTGAGCATGAACTGCCAGCACCCCCTCTAAAGCTTTTCCCATTTGCTCCACTCTAATGACAGTTGTAAGAAAATTGTCCCTCCATGAAACTGAATTGTTCTAGATCACAGGCGACAGTTGGGTAAGGAACATAATGTCCAGTGGTTGTATACTTCCCCTAACAAAACCCTATGCATGCAAGTCCTCACCACTGATTGGATGTGGATGTGGGTGTGCACAGAGCCGGATCATGGTCAAATGGGGCCCTAGGCAGGATAATGTACCAGGCCCACCCTCCTGCATCCATTCCAGTGTCCCATTACTTGTCTGTCTCTCCCCGTTACCATAGACACTGTTCATAAATCTGTTGGTGTGCATACTGATTTCTTTACTTTTACAGTGATTTCAGAGATTTGATTTATAACCTTTATTACAACTTTTATAGCACAAACACTAATGATTTTGCTAAACAAAACAAACTACTATCACATTGAAAACAGACATAGCATGAGCAACAGTAAACTTCACTTCCCTTGACACTTACATTGAAATGCAATGAAACTCACATTCTTTGAAAATGCATCTGGCCATTGTAAATTGTGTGTTAATTTTTATCCAAAGATATTCTCCCAAACCCAGCAACCATAGCTACACTGTTCATCCTCAGATGTTTGTGTCAAAAATTAACAATAATTATGACCAAAGTCACATTTCAAATTTGTTTCATACCAACACACAGTAGCCAAAGTATTGCAACTTAATACACACACACACACACACACACACACACACACACACACACACACACACACACACACACACACACACACACACACACACACACACACACACACACACACACACACACACACACACACACACACACACACACACACGTGATGAAAAAGCAGATTAAAGACTGTTTAAAAATGACCAGATGATAAGAGCATAAGAAGCTTTCATCCACAGAAAGCCCCCCTCCCCACCAGCAGTGTTGGGGGGGTGGCCTAATAGTTAGGTGTGTTTTTTACACAAACACAAGGTGCAGGGTTTGAGTCTCACAAGGGATAATTGGCTAGGCTTGCAATGGCTTGCAAGGGCAGTTAGCCTAGTACGAACCTATGTGTATGTGAGTTATAGCCACTTTGTTGACAGTGTATACCCCTTATTCCTATGACAAAATAAATTCAGTTTACTTTATTGTTAATTTTGGATGAATTGTATTAAGATCACTAGCTTCTTACCATATGATCCAGCCATGTGTAGCACAGTTTAAAAAGAAGAGTATTTTTGTGAGCATAAGCAACATTAACCAGCTGGTAACATATGCCAAGTCAGTATACCAATTCTCAGTAGAAGTAAAGTCATTTGAATAATTCCACATTAAAGGGGAGCTACTACTAATGCATGGATTATCGCTGGCAGACAACTTTGCGTTACAGTGCTTCAGCTATAAATGCAGTGCTTGCTGCCCTTTATGAATTAGTTGCATAAGTTACATTAAAAAGTTGGTGTGCTGGTGATATTGCCATAACATTTTCTGAACTAAATCAGCTGTGCAATGCTTCTCATTAAATTCTGAAATCCTTTACAATCCAGTCTTGTAGATAATGCTACATCAGAGTAATGTGCAACAGTAACTAAATAATGGATGATCAGATTTTTCTGATCACCACCCCAAATAATGCAGACTATATGACCTGACAAATGTCAACCCCTTTGCAGTTGATGGAGGCTGTAAAGAAGGTATTTAAAAAATTATATTACTAAAATGTAGCATGTTTAAACTGTATTAGATAATCCAGCCCTATTAATGAATTAATTCAACTTTTAGTTTAATGAATACAGTTAAACAATTAAAGAAAATTTAAATGCTGCAGCAGCAACATTTGTTGAACAACCCACAAATCACACAGAAATATTACTGCATACAGTGTATTTTTTTTGGGGGGGGGTAAGGGGGCTTACATGTGTGTAGGATACCTATATCTCAGTTTTGACCTCCCTGTTTTCTCTGTCATCTTGAGTAGCTACCATATTTGATATCACTCAGTACAAGTTTGACCTTGTTGCTGCATTAACCTCCAGAGTCAACAAAGCCAGATCGGGGACAAATGGAGCCATCTGCAGGGTAATCAGGCCCCTGGAAGCAATATCCCATTACTTGTGTGTCTCTCCCCGGTTACTGTATACACTATTCAAACTTGTCAGTGCATATACTATTTCCTTCTTTACTTTTAAAATTATTTCAGAGGTTTGGATTTCATTTAAAATATTTATTTCAAATTTTACAGAAAAAACACTAACAGCCATTTTCTAAACAGAATAAAACATTCTCACATTGGAAACAGACTTAGCATGAGAAACAGTTTCTTCTGTTGAAACCCACTTTTAGTGAAAATGCACCTGGCAACCTATTGAACTACAAGAGATCTGCTGGGAGTCATAGTATAATCACATAATTAGCAACTATGTGAAAGGGCAGGAATTAAAAAAAACAAATGTGTAGCACATTAGATAACAGTGTGGGACAACCCACTGGACACATGTGTCCCTTTATAGGAGCAGCCCAAGAACCTGTCTTGTGATGTAACTTGTCAGAGTCACATAAAAGACAAATGAAGGCTGATGTAATCAAACCACATACGACAGGAAATATCTCTTTAACAGCTCATGGCTGTACTGACCAGCACCAAGTGCTAGACAAATGGTTGTAGCCAAAAAACACTGTATTTCACACTTGTGTGCTTGCAAAAAATAAGATAAATAAAAATAAATCCATAGTTAAAATAATAGCATTTAACTCATAGACTTTATGCTGTCAGATTTATTCCCAGCTAAATAATATATCTACAGCAGCATTCAACAGAACAAGGAAACCAAGGAAAACATCCAAAGAACATGGTTCACAGCACAACCAGTTTCCTTCCTTTACACCTTAACTATTCTGGTTCATGGGTATTTACTAGCTTTTAAGTCCTGGTAATCATTGAGGAGCTTAGCCAAAATGTTCAGTTGCCCCAAAGCACTGTCTAGTTAAGTGGCTTGCTCAAGGACAGGGCAGGGCATAAAATCAGAGAGGCAAAATCAGAGGCATTCTGAAAAACTGGAGACAAATAAGAACAGACTATTTTAATTCACTTAAAAAGTTAACAGAACAACAGGTTTTGCATCAACATGAATTTTATGAACTACATAGTTATGAAACGTTATGTCTGACATTGACAGATTGTGATTCTCAGTGCTCTACCACAATAAAAAAAAAAAAAAAAAAAGAAAGAGGTTGAAAGAGGCCTGGCTGTTAAGAATAAAGGAATGAAATCTTGCCTCCCATAAAAATCAGGTACAGTGCTTGACCCCTAGTGCCTCCTAACTGGGGCATCACATGTACCCACACTGCTTCACTAGCCTGACCTGTCTTTGTTGTAATGATTGCATTGTACACACACTAAGCTTGTTTCACTAACAATCAATTAAAAAATGAATGATTTCTAGGATAAAGCCTACATGTCCTAGGGATAATTTTTAACCTTGCTTGCTTTACTAACTGATTGTTTCAGTGCTGTACAGCTGACCTGAATCTCACACCATAATCACATTATTTGTTGGACAGTGTAGACTATCTGCTCAACTTTTAAAGTAAAAACAATTTCTTTAAATTTCTTTTAAAAGTTAAACTGGACCTCTAAGTTAAAATTAATGTTGCATGGCCAAGCAGCTGCCTAGGTCACCTACTGCTGGATACTGCTGTGAATGCATGAGTCCAAGTTACATACTAACACTCAAATTCTCATTCTTTCTAATTCCTCAGTGACCTGTTGCCATCCCTGCCATCAATATGTCAGAAGTGTGGTACATCAACAAGCAGGGGAAGACCATACATTCCTTCCCCCTGTGCATGGAATATGTCAAATTATGAGAATTGGCCTTTGGCTAGAAATTCTTCCTAGTGGCAGATGTTCCAGAGATATCCAATGTACTAGCTGACAGACTCAGCAGAACCAGAATACCGCACATGACTGGTCACTGAATATCACCAAAAAATGTTCCCAAAGTTGGGATAAAACAGTCCTAGATCTGTTTGCATCCCTGATGATCACCAAATGCAAGGAAATCCTCTCCCTCTTTCCATGGGCAGATGTCTCATCCAGAAATGCAGTGACTCAGACATCACCCCAGGGTCTCCTGCATGCCTATCTGCCCATACTATAATTCTGAAGATGATAAAAAGAGCTGTCCTCAGTAGAGCACAAATAATTCTCATGACTCCCTTTTGGCCAGTTCTAGTTTGGTTTCCTATGCTGATACCATTTACTCTGGAAGGTCTCCTCCACCTCTCTCTGCTAAAGACTCATAGCTCATGTATCAGGCAATACTGGTACAGATAGCAATCCTCTCTAATTGTCCGTGTGCCTTCTCCAATTTTCAAGCAACTTGCATTTTACTACCAAAGTCAAGGAAATCTTATTGACATATCTTACACTATCTGTGAGATAGACTTATAGGAGAGAATGGAAAGAGTTTTCTGTGTGGAATGAAAAACAAGGCATTCAACTGCAACAACCCCAACACAACACATATTAAACCATGTGGTGGAGTTATCTGATTACATTTTGACCAATTCATCCCTGATGGTCTACTTAGCAGCCACTTCCACCTTTCACCAAAGTATTGACCCATACTGAATAGCTACATCAAGTGCAGATAAATCCTTCATTGTGAGGATCCCTCATTTAAGTCTTATCATTAGGGCTCCTGTACCATCCTGAGACCTATATCTTAAATTACAAAAATTGACTGTGCCTCTGTTTAGGTCAGACTTACAGGCATATCTTAAATTCCTCAACTGGAAGTCTCTGTCCATGTTTGCATTCACCTCAGCTAGGGGAAGTTTGGAATTGTATGGCCCATCTGTCACACCACCCTGCTTAGCTTTCCAAAAGGATAGTGTTATGTGGAAGCTTTCTAATGGGAGGTTCATATCTTAGCTATCCTGTTCCTTCCCCATCATATCTCAGGCAGCTGGCCGCAACTGCACCTAAAGTTATCTATTGTTTCCTTTCATAAGTTATCTGAATCAGTTATCATCTTGCTTGTATACATCAACTCAGAAATGGAGATCTTGGAGCAATACATCATCATTAGAGATGAGAACGTCAAAAAATTCAGACTGGAAAGCTCCAGACACTGAGTGGTTCTAAAGCACATAGTTCTACCTGTTACTAAGTCTGGCACACTTTTGTTTTCTGTTTTGTTGTTTATTTAGAGAATGCCATTGCCTACTGTCTTGTCATGAAAGACTAACTTCTTTGTTTTGTTCTGTTTCCCCTACAGTTACCATGTTCTTCACTTCACTGTGCACTCCAGAAACTAGTCCAGCTTCTGTGTTATAAAAGAGAAGTGCATGCTGTGTTTTAAATCCTTCTTTACTGAAAAGACCAAGCAACTGCAATTACTCAAGACATTTCCTTGTGGTGCAGAACTTACATCCCTCATACTGTGTTCTTGACCCCCTTTGAACCTTTGACTTGCTAGAATAGCATGCCGAAGCAGATTAGGTCTTTTGAAGAGATTTTTCAGTACATGACCTGACAAAAAAACTCTTCCACCATGTATTTACTTGCCAAAGTATAGTTTATGTTAGCGATAACTTCACAGAACTGCAGTCCATTTCTGCTGGATAGTAGTGTCCTGACCCCCCCCAACACATGCTTTCATAAGCAGTGCAGAAAGAGCGCATTGCCCAAATGTATAATGTTTTTGATCAAGTGTTAAAAATTATGAAGTTAAAATTAGGAACAGCATACTAGTGCAGTGTTAGCATTATCACCTCAAAGTTCTTAGTTCTTCAGCTTGGTTTCCAGCTGTGCTCCCTTCCGTATGAAGTTTGCTTATCCTGTCTGTGTCTGCTTGTGTTTTTATAGGAATCTTTAGATGTTCTTCGTGTTTCACTGTTGCAGTCATCACACTTGGGTTATCTTCCTGCAGGTACCCTTCAGTCAGGCCGAATACCATAGACTTAGTATTTCTGTGTCAGTTGCTGTCGCTCCAGGACTGACGTCAGGTCATCAGGGGTATAAAAACAGGCAGCTGATGTCATTGCATCAGTCTTTCTTGCCAAAGAGCCCGAAGCAGAAGCAGTTCACATGAGTGCCGGTCTGACGCTACCTGAGTTTTCGTTTCCGAACTGAGTCATCCAGAAGTCTTCTAAAGCTAAGTAATCCATTGGGGATCCTTCTTTCTTGCTCTAACTGATGTCAGAAAAAGTTAACAATTGTCTCGCCTGTGGAAAGCAAATACCACACAGAGATTTCCATTCTTACTGTGTCACCTGTTTAGGCCCAGACCATGACGTACCTCGCTGTCTGTTTTGTGTGTTGTTCAACGCCCGAACTATTCGTCATCTGGCCCTTATTGTCGCTAAGTACTTTTGCTCTCGATCTCCGTATTCCGAAATGGCTTCGGTAAGCCATATGGCTACTGATCTTCTGAAAAAACATAAGGATAAAGACAGAGACAGACTGCACAAGTGCAAAACTGCAGACGACTCTTCCATTAAGCTAGTTGTCAGTTCGCTGGTAATCAGTGAGGCACTTTCGTAGCCCATGATGCCTACTTCGATGGATTCGCAGGCTGCTACCAAGACCCATTTGGAATCCAGTATGCCGCGAGACTCTTCTTTAACTATGGAACCTACGGATGTCTCTACCTTGGATGGGTCCGGAACCGCTGTGCAGACACCGGCTTCTGAGGAAGTTCTTCGCACTACCAATATTCGACACAAACCGACGACTTCTTTCATGTCTTCAGTTCTGTCTAAAACTATCGAGTTTCTAAGGCCAAGTGTATGAGCTACGCCTAAAAAAATGGCAACCCAATCTCAAGTACCTGCTTCCTTGCCACAACATCAAATGCTTAAAATGGCAGAAGATCTGATTAGGCTGATTAGGGGAAGCCAGCCTTCCCCTGCTAAGAGAAAAAGAGACCTGTACCCAGCAGCTTTAACAGACCAAGAGTCCGATGACTCTGAGGTTTCTGCATATGAAAACATGCCTTTATCTGCTTATGAGGATTAAGATGCAGAGGAATCCATTCAGATCAGAGGACTTTTCTTGTGGTGAAACCCTACATACTTTGAGAGCATTTCCACTGGGAATGCCAAGACTATCCTCAGTCCAAAGAGAGACTCAGAGAATTATTAGATTTGCCACAACATAGACCTTTAGCAATACCTCCAGTTCTGGATGTTGTGGATGATGTTTTCATGGAATCCAGCCTAACTCCTGATACTTTACCTCCTGCTCTTAGGAAACCAGACACGTACTACAGAGTTCCTAATTCTCACAAATTTCTTTTCAAAAATCCTACTGCTGATCCAGAGGTCATCTCCCAGGGGCCTAAAGGTATAAAAGCAACTACAGCTAAGAATCCCACCCCTTCGGACAGGGATTCCAGAGCTTTAGACAGATGGGGTAAAAAAGTATACACTTCTGCAACTCTCGTCATTAGGGCATTGAATTTCCAGTTTCACATGCTGAAGTACCAGCAACATATTATGGAACTTATTAAGCAAAAAGTAACTACCTTTACAGACTGTGCAGAAAATAAAGAATTACAAGAGCTTATGCATTCTGCAAACCAAGTCAGTTAGTATAATTTGCAATGTGGCTTTGATGCCCTATAAGCATTTTGCAGGGCAGTAGTAACTGGTTCTGTACTGAGAAGGCATGCTTGGCTTAAGGAGCAGACCTTGCCAGACCATGTCAAATCAAAATTACTAGACGCTCCTTTGAACAAGGACAATCTGTTTGGCACCAAAGCAGAAGAGGTTCTAAAAAAGATGGAAGAAAAAGCTAAATCTATGCAGACAGTCAAAGATTTCTTGCAAGTGGAGTCTCCTAGATTCAGCAGGCATTGCCCCTCGAAACATTGGTCCTTTCCAGCCCCCACAAGGCCATCTCAAACTAGACCCAGGGGAAACAGACCCCCCCCCCCAGACTACAGTCTCAGGGTGTACAGAGATCTAAGCAATGGAGAGCCTCCACTTCACAAACAGGGAGTGCTAAGCCACCTCATTATGGAAAGAATTCACAATGACTTCTGAACTCCACTCCTCACCTCTGCTCAACTGCTCTTGCCCCTAGGAGGAAAACTTGCCCATCATGCAAAAAACTGGACCTCCATCACCAAAGACCGATGGGTTCTCATCTCAACATTGCATCCCAGGGGTACAAATTCTATTTCCACTCACTGCCAACCCCAAAAGGGTTCCCAGACCTTCCTTCAAACCAGTGGGCAGAAGCACAAAACCAAGTTCAATCCCTACTCTCCATAAGGGCAATTCAACCTGTTCCTGCAGAACAGATAGGTCAGTGGTTCTATTCCAGACTTTTCCTGGTACCCAGAACAGAGGGCACTTGGCGTCCAATCCTAGATCTTTCCATTCTAAACACCTTTCTGGTGGTACCATAATTCATAATGCTCACCCTTCAGCAGCTTCTTCCTATGCTGTCCAAAGATGCCTGGTTAGCCACCCTAGACCTAAAAGAAGCTCATCTACACATCCCTATCATGGACTCATGCAGGAAATACCTACGTTTCAAGGCAGGATCTATGCATTATCAGTTTTCTGCACTTCCCTTTGGCTTATCCACGGTCTAGAACTTTTCTGAGATTTCTGTTGTGTTCGTCTACACCATTGCCCCCTACAATAATGTCGTGTACTATGATAGCACATGGATGACCAGAAAAGATTTGCTGCATTGCACTTTGAAGTACTTCACTGGCAGAATTTATCCCAAATGGCATTTTCAAAAATCTGTTTTTACCAAATGGTGTAGATTTGCAATCCAGCTAAATTTGCCAAAAGGAACTTTTTGCATCTATGACTAAAAAAATAGTGGCATTTGGCATGAGAGCAGCTGAAATCAGTCCCATTCTCAAAATGTCTTTGAGGCCTAACAGTGACTGCACGTGTCTTTTGACTACATAAAACTGCAAATCATAGCTGTTTCCAGCAGAATGGCATGAAATAATTACTGCACCATCAATTGAATCTCTTTACCACCAGAATCAACTAGTTTCTCACCCGCTTTACTTTAGCAAATGTTTGCTTATATAATATTGCACTTGGACCCAGTGTACCTTAAGCTGTACAGGTTTCCCATTAATATGTACAGTACAAAATATTTCACTCTTTTCCAACAACTATATTAACTGTTTCATGGATTACAGAGATGCCATCAACATAAAAAGTTTGTTCACAGCCTCTGTCTGATCTACTTGCTTCTTAGAATGCTCTGTTAATAAAAGATTCAGTGGTACTTAAAAAGTCTTTGGTGCCAACATTTTCAGGACCTGGAAACCGTAATACCTATCATATCTTGTCTAAGGACAGAGTTTCTTTGGTGGGCAGCATCATGCAACCACAACAAAGGACTTCCCTTTACACAACCCCATGCTGCCCAGACCCTAACCACAGATGCATCAGACTATGCCTGGGGGGCACACCTGGACAACAAGTGCATTCAGGGCCACTGGAGCCCAAGTCAAATTCATCTGCACATCAACCAAAAACAGATGATAGCTGTTCAGCATGCTCTAACAGCTTTCAGATCCCTACTTTCACCAGAACCCCTGCTAATAAAAACAGACAACACCACAGTTTTGTGGTACATCAACAGGGAAACCCTCTTATACTCTGCAGGCTAGACACCTGTGAACACCTGTTTTGTGGAACATCAACATGCATGCAGCAAGCTTAATTCTTGCCAGGCAAACAAAACTCTCTGGCAGACAACTTAAGCAGAAATCTCCTAGACCCACACGAGTGGCAATTAGAACCCAGAACCTTCAGCCTTCTAATCCAGAAATGGGGGACCCCAGAGGTGGACCTCCCCCCCCCCCCACTGCAATCACCAGCTCAGCAAATTCTGCACCAGGACACCTCACAGCAGGGCTTGGAAAGTGGATACCCTAGCCTTCCAGTGGGAAAACCTCTCAGTCTATGCATTACCGCCTCTGCCTCTTCTCTCAAGAGAATTACTCAAGATAAGACAGGACAGACCAGGGACAATCCTGATTGCCCTGGACTGGCCACGACAGCACTGGTACCCACTACTGCGCAGCCTGTCACCAGTGCTACCCTGGCACCTACCCCAGATCCCAACCCTCCTCACTCAGCAGGGGGGACAGATCTTGTATCCGCAACTGCAAACCCTGAATCTTGCAGCCTGGCTTATTTCTTGAATTCTCCCCCAGTGACCAGTCTAAACAAGCAGGTGCTGGACATCATTCCTGAAGCCAGAAGACCCAGTGCAAGGAAATCCTATGCTGATAAGTGGAAAATGTATTGCTCCCGGGTTCAATCTAAAGGGGAGGACACAGCACTGCCCTCCTTACCTCTAATCCTCGGATTACCTAGCAGATCTACTCCACAGGGCCCTATCCTTCTCCTCCATTAAGATCCATGCCTCTGCCATCTTGGCTCATTACAACACTGAACCACCTATGTCCTCTCCTCCTCTCATCAAACAGTTGCTGAGAGGGGAAAACAACTTACGGCCACTAAGGAGAGCACCCTCCCTTGCTTGGGACCTTAACTTTGTACTGGAAAAACTCACACTTCCCCCCTTTGAACCTGCAGCATCAGCAGAGTTAAAATTCCTCTCTTGGAAAACAGCCTTGCTTCTGGCCATCACTTCAGCTAGAAGAGTGTCTGAGTTACAAGCACTTATGGTTGTGGAACCCTTCATTATTTTTCATGCTGACAAGGTCTCCCTCAGGACTAACCCTTACTTTATGCCTAAACTGATGTCTAGTGTGGCTCTCAACCAATCCATCCATTTGCCAGCCTTCTTCCCTAATCCTCAAAATAAAGGGGAAAGGATCCTGCACTCCCTGGATGTGCATAGACAGCTCAGATTCTACCTGGATAGGACTAAGCCCTTCAAGAAATCTGACCAGTTACTACTCAGTTTTACACCAGGGGCAGAGGGCAAGGCCATTTCAAAACAAACAGTTTCCAAATGGACAGCACACTGTATCCATTTATGCTACAAACACCATGGGAAACCAACCCCTCAGGGAGTCAGATCACATTCCACTAGGGCAACTTCTACCTCTACACCATTCATTAGGGGGGTCCCTACCAGGGACATTTTGGAAGCTGCTACCTGGAGTTCTGTGCACACCTTCACCAAGCATTACCACCTGCCTATTTTTCCAAATCCAGGGTGGGTTTTGCAACAGCAGTCCTGCAGGGCATACTAGCCAGCCCCAACTCTTCTTGACTGCCTCTACCCTTTATTCAGCTTTGGGAATTAATCCAAGTGTGATGACTGCAACAGTGAAACACGAAAAACATAGTATAGCTGTGTACACTTACCATAAATGTAGATGTTTGAGTGCATTCACTGTTGTAGTCCTGGTTTCCCTCCCTCCAGCCCCTTGTCTCTCTCTCTCTCTCTGTTTCTCACTCTCTCTCTCTCTCCTCTCTATGTCTGTTACTCACCCCTTACAGGGGTATTGGTATTTAATTTTTACTGGTGGTGTTTTTTGCACCATAGCTTAGCTACCTATTGGGGAGCTCCTGACATTTGGGGCAAGAGAAACTGATGTAATGGTGTTGGCTGCCTGTTTTTATACCCCTGAAGACCTGACGTCAGTCATGTAGCGACAGCAACTGACGGAAATACTAAGTCTTTGGTATTCGGGCCGACTGAGGGCTACCTGCAGGCAGATAACCCTAGTGTGATGACTGCAACAGTGAATACACGCAAACATCTACATTTATGGTAAGTGTATACAACTGTACTTTTCCTCCGACCCCCCCCCCCCCAAAAAAAAAAACAATAGGTGAACTGGTTGTCCTGTAAAGAGCCCATAGGGATGCGTGCATTTTGTGTGTGTGTGTTTGTGTGTGTGTGTGTGTGTGTGTGTGTGTGTGTGTGTGTGTGTGTGTGTGTGTGTGCGTGTGTGTGTGTGTGTGTGTGTGTATCTGTGTTCTGCCCTGGACCAGCAAGCTGGCATCCTGGCGTCCTGTCTAGAATCTGCTCCCTCAAGTGCGAGCATAGACACCAGCTGTCTGTAGTCTTGAACAGGATGATTTGGGTATAGAGTGAATGCATGACTTAGAAAAGCAGCATATTTAATAGCTAATGCTATATGAACATAAAGAGGTTTTGTATATACAGTTTCTGAAATTGAATGACTTTTCCCATCTGGATTTTTTAACATTCTCATCTCTAATGATGCTGCAATGCTCCCTGATCTCTATTTCTGAATTGATACATTTAAGCAAAGAGATAATACCACATCAACACATCAATGACACTCAAATTTTGTAGCCTGAGTAATCAAATGGGTGTTCCCTGACATTCCTTTTACAACAGTGCCCTCTCTGCCCAATCATGCAGGGAGTTTCATTCCCTGCGTGGCAAAATTTGCAGTTGCAAAACATATTTCTAAATTTTGTGTGTGTGTGTGTGAGATGAACTTTCCTAAATAGTTGATCCTACCTAGAAAATATTGTAAAGATGTAACTTTCTCTGGAACTAGCATCTCAAGAATTGCTGTTTGCTTAGATGGATCTGGTTGTAAGCCAGAACTGGTAAACAAAGTCCCACATAAATCAATTCTTTCAGTTTGAATTTCCATTTCTATGGATTCATTTTAAGATTGACCTCACATGCACGGTCTAGAACTTTTCTGAGATTTCTGTCGTGTTCGTCTTCACCATTGCCCCCTACAATAATGTTGTGTACTATGATAGCACATGGATGACCAGAAAAGATTTGCTGCATTGCACTTTGAAGTACTTCACTGGCAGAATTTATCCCAAATGGCATTTTCAAAAATCTGTTTTTACCAAATGGTGTAGATTTGCAATCCAGCTAAATTTTCCAAAAGGAACTTTTTGCATCTATGACTAAAAAAATAGTGGCATTTGGCATGAGAGCAGCTACTTCTTCTACTGTATGCATTGGATGATGAGGACATCTAAGTGCTTTGTTTAAGTCTCTTGGATCAATACATATTTGAATATCGTATGAGCTTTTCTTATGAGCTACAACCCTAGAGGATACCCATTCAATCGGTTCTTCTACTGGAGTCAGGACACCTAAATTCACCATTTTGTCTACTTCTGCTTTTACTTTATTCTTCATTCCTACTGGAATCTTCCTTGCTGGTCTGACAACTGGGCTTATTTCATGGTTTAACTTCATGGAATATGTAACTGGAAGTTTACCAAGCTCGTCTTTGAAAATATCAGCATATTCACTAAAAATACTCTGTGTGAAACTGTTGTTGTTCAGACTTATATGTTGGACCTCTTTTTTAATTGAAATCAGTCCCATTCTCAAAATGTCTTTGAGGCCTAACAGTGACTGCACGTGTCTTTTGACTACATAAAACTGCAAATCATAGCTGTTTCCAGCAGAATGGCATGAAATAATTACTGCACCATCAATTGAATCTCTTTACCACCATAATCAACTAGTTTCTCACCCGCTTTTACTTTAGCAAATGTTTGCGCTGATATAATATTGCACTTGGACCCAGTGTACCTTAAGCTGTACAGGTTTCCCATTAATATGTACAGTACAAAATATTTCACTCTTTGCCAACAACTATATTAACTGTTTCATGGATTACAGAGATGCCATCAACATAAAAAGTTTGTTCACAGCTCTCTGTCTGATCTACTTGCTTCTTCGGATGCTCTGTTAATAAAAGATTGTGCTACTTTACACTTGCAAAGCCTTTGAAATAATTCCACTTTTTACATTTATGACATTGCTGACCAAAAACTAAACACTTTTCTCATTTAAGTTCATGACTGCCTCTACAGTTACGACAGTTAACAATAAGACTGGTTGTCATACCCTTCGGTATATATATATATATATATATATATATATCTTTTTCATCTTAACTTTCTGCTGTACACTGTCAACATTCGCACTGGCAGATACTGCAAGCATGCTTTTCTTATCCGCAAGCATATTCGTGTGCTTTTCTGTAAGTTCATGTATTTGATGAATCTCTATGGCTTTGCTTAATGTTAAATCGCTATCTAGAAGCAAAACCTTTCTCACTGCATCATTAACCCCACATACAAGACGGTCTTTTATCAACTTATCATGTAGATCAGCAAATCTTCATGTTTTTGCTGTATTTCTCAAGTCAGTAATATATGCTGCTATAGCTTCACCAGGCTTTTGATTTCATGTGTAAAGTATGCGCCTTTCCATTGTAATATTTATTTGAGGGTTACACATTTCTCTAAATTTACATTTTAAGCACTCAGGGTCTTCCCACATTTCAGCCTGTATCACAATATGGTGTTTCACCTCCTCCTCCACATGCACAGCACGTGCATACACAAATGAACGTTCCCTCTCAGTGGCTTCCCAGCCAGCTAAATTAAGGAGTATAAATGCTTTTGTGTGTACATCTTTATAAAAAAATGCAGCCTGTTTGAAAATATCATATTCTTACTCAAACTCTTGCCAATTCTCAGCAATATTATTGTCAAACACCAGCTGTCCAGGTCTGTGAAATCCCTCTGCCATAACAACAAAATTCATTTAAATATAAGCATAGACCAGTTACATGTAATTATGCCCAACTGCACAACAGTCTCCCTGAAATTGCTCTGTTTTAACACTGCAAGCACTGAGAATATTCCGGACACTTCTGTTAATGTGAAAAAGTCATGCATTGTGAAAAAAATTTGAAGTTTTGTTTATCTAGGTAATTATTTTTTTGAATGCTTCCACACACATTCGGCTGCTGAAAAATCATTTAAATGATTTTAAGTACCTCTGAATAACCGCTGACCTGTTTGCGAGTTTACTCCTGTATATTTCTCTGCTACTAATTTCGTGCTTCATGCTTTATAAGCTGCTTCAACTTTGGATTCCATTTGGACACCATGTCACATGTCTCGTGTATTCATATGAGACACTGAGTCTGGGTATGCATTCAAGTCCTTTATTGTACATAAACACATCAGGAGTTGTAACTGGAGCATGTGCTTCAAACTGCATAAGCTAACTAACTGACTTGTTACTTCAAGCACGCTCACATGTGCATCTCCATTCATGCTTGCATTCACTCAGGCTGACTACACAAAATGGCACTGGTCTTGCACATGCTCAGTAACTTATATGTACGTGCTGCCAGGCTATAGTGGTTGACTAGGTATAAGATACACTGATTTACATGGACCATTTATACATCTTGCTGGCATCTACAAGATATCATCTGATCCCTTGAGCTCATAATACCACCTGAAATAAAGGAATACAATGGCTATGTATTCCAGATCAGAGAATAACTATTGTTATATAAAAAAAACTTCGGCACAACTCAGTAAAATAATTTAGTGTCAGTTACAGTTTAATAATTCTGATAATGCTCATTATCTGATTAATGTCTTGTGTATTTTCATTTGTCTCAAATATTTCAGGCTGCCTTTCCAAAAAAATATATTTAAAAAAACTGTTGTCGTATTCAGCTATGTCGTAATTATTGACAGTTTTACCTCATTAATTATCACAGTGATTACTGAATGACAATCAGTGTCTGTATTTTGTAAATTCTCCATGTGTGATGATAACAGGTTTGTCACTGTATTCAGACATTTTAAAATTCCATCAGCCATGGGTTGTATTGCATGACTGCCTTGTGGAGCAGCGCAAGAACCTTTCCTTCCTCCATTAATAATTTCATTGACCCAACACATCCAACAGTGATTATTCCTAAATTTCATATTATTGCATCCCCACGTGTTTTTAGAAGTTCTGCAGAAGTAACTGTTGACAGTGTATTAATACACCACAGCAGGGTATGGATACATATAACTAATCCACAGCCCTGTTTTGACAGATTGTTATCATGTACTGGACTTAATTAAAGTATACATCTTATGTTTTTTGAATGATACCACTGTGTACTCTGAACTCCTTCATTAATTTTGTCTGTTTGTGCAGAAATGTATGCAGGCTATATTGCATGAGCTAAGAGCCATACACATTGAGACATATAGGCAATGTATCATTTAGCTGTATTTATGCCACTGACAAAGTTACTAGCAGAATTTTGATTCTTCTATATATTTGTAACAACACCATGAAAAAAATGAGCAGGTTTTGGGTGTCAGTTCTGCATTTCAGTTTGGCTTCATGAAGTGAGTTTGTAATTTTTTAGTTATTATTAGTGATATATATATGTGTGTGTGTGTGTGTGTGTGTGTGTGTATATATATATATATATATATATATATATATATATATATAAAAACATATATAGATATAGATGTATGTCAATGTATCGAAAAGTCAGCATATTGAAGTACAACTGATCGACCACAATTGAACAACTGCTTGTCAAAAAATGAAACAAACAGACAAACAACAACAACAAAAGTAAAACATTGCTTTTGAGGTTGTAGGCAAGCCCCCCCTGCTCATTATACATATCGTCTCCGAGAACAGACTAGAGTAAAGAAAGGGCAAATTCCCAGATCCTCACTGTACTGTGATGATGAACAGAAAACAGTGGTTTGTTCAGTCAGCTGATTTTCTTGTCTTTCAGTAGCTTGTATGTAACCCATATTTGTATATCTATATCTATCTGTCTGTATATGGGTCCCTTTCACATGGTCTACATTTCAGAATGTCAAAGATCATATGGCCGATATGGCCGAGACCATATGATCGACATTTGAAATGTCGACCATGCAGAACCGGCATCTCTGTACAGTGTGGAATGGAAAGATTTCCATCTTCCGCACTGTAGTGCGATCTTGGAGTTGGTGTATTTAAGTTCCGGGGGGGGGGGGGGGCATGCTAGCAGCATGAAGGTAAGTTTTTGTTCTGTTTTTTTTTTTTTTTTTTTTATTCCATGGTCGACATTTTGAATGTCGATCATATGGTCTCCACCATATGGTCTTCGACATTCTGAAATATCAACCATGTGAAGTAGATCCCCATATATATATATATATATATATATATATATATATATATGTGTGTGTGTGTGTGTGTGTGTATGGGTTTACTTGAAAAGACCATAATCCCCCATTACAATGGACCAACTTGTAGTTGACTTGAACCCACCCCCCCCAACTATATATACCAACTCTGAGATCACACTGCATTGGAGAAAAAGGCAAAGTTCTGTAGTTGCCTGTTGTGCTTCAGGCAACTATTTAGTTGCCCTTAGTAAATTCAGCGAATCGCTGAAGCGATTTTTGCTGATTAGGAGTCGATGAATAGGTGTTCACTGGAATAACATTTCGGCAACCTAATATAGACCCATATATATATATATATATATATATATATATATATATATATATATATATATACACATATAGATTTTTATTTTTTTATTTACTTTTTATTTTGTATGTATTATGTATATAAATATATTCTTTCTAATTTTAGACTGGAGTACAACACTTTGGAGTTTGTGACAAAATATTTCAATTCAGTAATTATCATTACAGTTTTTTCATCATATATGTCTATTCACTTGTGAAATAATGATATTTATTGTTAATACATAGAACTCAGTAAAACGTCTGGGGGAGAGGGAGGAGTCAACTCAATTTTCATTTATCATTGAAGCAGAGTACGATTTCAAATGCTTTAAGGTTTAAGTTTAAGTACTTGTGGAGGATGTTTTGAAAAACTCAAATCTATATCTATCTGTATGCACAGGCCCTTAAATGACACAACAGGTTCAATCACTGTGTGCTGTATTAAATATTCACTCTTTGGTGTACATCTCCTAAATCTCATATGCCTTGTTTTTGATGTATTTATCAGCATATTATTCTTCTCTATCCAAATGATCAGTTTTGTCAAGTTCTTTTACAGATGTGCCCTCTCTGTAACAGATGTATCTGATTTACCCATTTTCTCAAGTCACCTGCATACATGTTATAGAACACCTCAGATGAAAAAGACAAATCTGAAAGATAAGAAGATAAAACCTAAAGAGGTTTCAATCGAGGATGGAGCCCTGTGGGACACTGTGACTGTTACCTAGAATTTCACCTTTTCAATTGGTGTTTGATACTTGCCATGACCTATTTGTAATGCATGCAGCTATTAATCCTGTCAAGATTACATCAATACTTAGTTGTTCTAATTTATTGATGATTGTTTTTGTGTGTGACCCTATCAAAGGCTGAAATCAAGTCTATATAAGTTACATCACATCAGAATGGATCATTTATAGCTGTTATTATTTTAGGTCATTATGTTACAGGTAGTTCTACATCTATTTTCAGTGTATCCATGCTGATGTATGGTTTCAAGTTCCAACTTTCCGAATTCTGACACTAATTTATCCAAAATAACATTTTCCAGAATTTTTCCACATTAAAGTAGACTTTTGAGTCTATGTGATTATCAGTTTGCCCCGTTCCCCTTGTCTTTAAAGATCGGTTTAACAAGTACCTGTCTCTAATCTTGAGGAAACTCCCCGTACTTAAATGACCTAGTGAATAACAGATATAATGCTACTGTTAAGTTCATGATGAAATGTTCTCAGGTCATTACTACTAATTCTTTGTCCTTCATGTGCTTTGGGTCCAGTTTGGATTCTCCTTTTTCATGATAATCTAATGTAATTTCAGCATCAGATGTTACCTGGATGCTATTAGTGCAATGCCATCCCCCTTTGTAGAAGCAAAATGTTTTGCATAAGATTTCGTAAATATAGCTATAATTTGCTGCGTTTGAGACTACATTTTAGAATCTTTGTACAGTTCATAGGTTCATAGGTGTGTACTAGGCTAATGGCCCTGGGGCCTTTACAAGCCTAGCCCATAGGATTTCCCTGGCATCGTGCCACCCAACCTTAGTTTCCAGTGCATCTGTCGAGTAAAGCCACTGGAGTGATCCCTGGGATGAATTTTCTATTTCCCATCCACTCCTCAAGATTTCTCTTGAAGAGGACCAGTGAGGTGCTCTACTTGACATATATGGGAAGTCTATTCCACGGCATGGGCAGTCTCTGGGTTATGAACCTGTCCCTCCAGCATGTTCTGTTGATTGTGGTAATGAGATTGAGGTCTCTGGAGCGTGTGGTGTGGAGGGATTGGTATTTCTTTTGATGTAGAATTTCTAAAAGAGCTGGGTGAGACATGGCTTTGTAAGTCAAGTAGAGATTGCCTCTAAGTAGGTGATATGAGACACAGAATAGTTGGAGTTTTTTTAGTCTGTCCATATAGGACAGATGTTTAAGGCCTAGTATCCTCTTTGTGAGGTACTTTTGTGTCCTCTCCAGTTGTTGCAGGTGTTTAGTGAGGTACATGCCAAATGGGGCATTGTACTCAATGATTGATCTAATGAGGGAAGAGTAGAGAGAGGTGAAGACCTCTTTCTTCCTGGATGCAAAACCCTTAGTAATGAGATGTGCCGCATAGAAGGACTTTCTAACCACAGTGGCAATGTGGTGGTCAGAAGAGAGGTTGCTGTCAACCTGTGTTCTCAGATCTCTTATAATGCCTTCTGTGTTCAGTGGACTACCATCGATGTGGTAATTCATGGGAACCAGATTTTTCCCAAAGGGGATGACGACACATTTTTTGGCATTGAGCTTAAGGCCATGGTTCTGTCACCAGTCTTTGGTCTCAGTGAGGCCTTTCTGTAGGATGCCAGCTTCACTCGGGGAGTTAATAATAGCTCCCAACTTGCAATAATCTGAGAACTTTGTCAGCCAAAGTCCTTTTCTGTTGGCCTGGACTTCAGAGAATTAGATACCAAACAGGAGAGGACCCAGGACCGAACCCTGTGAGACTCCACTCGTGACTGGTCAGCAGTCTGACTTGGAGTCAGCTACTTTCACACTGTGGGTTCTACCCATGTGTCACTTTGCGACCCACCTAGTGATAGGTGATGGTTGATGCCTAGCTTAGTGAATTTTCTATGAATCCTGAGTAGGGAATGGTATCAAAGGCCTTGGCCAGATCAAGGTAGGCTGTATGAACCACATTGTCTTCATCCACAGCTCTGGTGACTGACTCAAAGAAGTTGACCAAGTTGAGCAGGCATGAGCTACCCTTCACAAAACCAAACTGTGTGGGATCCAGATTTGGGAGATTCCTTGTATCCTTGTTTATTAGGTCCATGATGATGCGTTCCATAGCTTTGCTTATCAGACTCGTCAGGCTAATGGGGCGATAGTTCCCAGGGTCTGTAGTTACTCCTCCTTTGTGGAGAGGGATGACTGTAGCAGTGCACCATGTGGTAGGGACAAAACCTGAGGTGAGGCTGTGATTGAGCAGGACATACAGGTGAGGTGCTAGTTCACTCTGTAGTTCATGTAGAACACAGAAAGGGATATTGTCAGGTCCCATAGAAGCTGTATTCTTGGCCTTGGACAGTGCTGTTTTAACCTGTGCAGCAGTAATACTGGGTGCCTGGCAATCTACTGGTATTTTGACTGGCCCCTTGGGGGGTAAAGTTGGCAATGAATCTGTCGGCCAGTATATTGGCAATATCTGCTGGCTCAGTATAGGAGGTACCATTGTGCAGTAGCTCAGAGCAAATCTGGGTATTGCCATGGAGATTCTTTACATAACTATAGAAGGCCTTGTGGTTGTCTTTACTGTCTGCTGCAATTCTGTTTTCATAGCTAGCTTTAGAGGATTTGATGAGGGATCTCATCTTTTTGTTGAGGCTGATAAGGGAGTTTTTCCAGTCTTGGGACTTCACCTTATTCCCCATCAGTTTCCTCCTTCTGTTGTAGAGTTTGTTTATGGCAGGAGACCACCAGATTGGCTTCCTTTTTTTGGAGGAGAGCATCTTTGTTCTGTTGGGTATGGCGAGATCCATGCATTTGTGTACGCGTTCATATAGTGCATTGATGTATGATTTGGCAGTCATGCAAATGATCTCCATTTGCATTGGTGCCGTGAAGTTAGCCACGTCTGTTTTTAGGAGCCCAAAGTTAGCTTTGGAGAAGTTTTTCATGGTGATTACCTTTGCAGGGATTGGGGGGGTAAGGGGGGTGGGAGTGATGTGGATTGTCAAGGTGATTAGTTTGTGGTCGGATCTAACCAGGGAGGAGTTGACTATTGGTGTAGAGCAATGGTCACCCATGTTAGTAATGACCAGGTCAAGGATGTTGCTACCTCTAATGGGGGTAAGAATGAGCTGGTCCAGGGCATTGAAATTAATGAATAACAGGAAATATTGGGCAAGTGTATTGATACATGAGTAGTTTTCCCAGTTAATGGAGGGGTACTTGAAGTTGCCTAATATGAGCGTGTTAGGTTGGACCCTAATATTCTCCAGGGTGCTTAGGAACATGGAGTACGAGTCTTGGGACATGGTTGGGGACCTATAGCAGGCTATGACCTGAATTGCTGTTTACCCAATTTTAGCTGCACCTGAAGTATCTCAGATGCATTATGTTGGGCTACCAGTCTGGAGGTGTGCGCATCCTTTATGAATATGGAAACATCACCGCCTTTGGAGCTTCGATCCAAGTTCTGAGGCCGAAAGGTGTGGAATGAGTTATAGCGTCGTAGTGCAGGGGTGCTTTCTGCTGCCTTGAACCAGGTCTCTGTTATGGCACAAATGTCAATGCTCTCCATTTTAAGGAGTGCTTCGAGTGAGTGTATTTTGAGGTTTAGACTTCTAGCGTTGAGCAGCATGACCCTCAGATTGCATTTGTTTGTAGCTATTACTGTGGTAATTTGGTCTTTGGAACACTGCCTAAAAAAGGCACTATAGGGGTGGCAAGAGGCTTGGCCAGTATCCGGAAGCCCAAGGGTGACAGATATAGGCCATCTCTGGCAAAGCATCGAGGTCTGTCAATCATGTCATCCCAGGCAGACAGATACTGGATCTCTTTAGAATGACACGAGAAACTTAGCCAAATGTTGAAATCAGTCATTTTCTGCTTGTACTGTGGTATCATTCTGGGTGATGGTAGGATGCTACACAGGGCTATGGTCATACCCACCTGAGCTACATAATCCGAGTGCTCCTAAATGTCTCTTTTCATGTAGTCTAGGGAGCTATGTCTCAGGTCATTCAAACCCACGTGTACAATGACAGAGTCATATTTGTACCTGTTGTTGAGGGACCTGAATTATGTGGTGGATCCTGGTGCCTGACAGACAGCTAACTGTTACTTTCTCCTTATTCAACCTAGTGAGTTTCCACAGGGACATCAGTGTGCCTCACTATCAAGTCACCTATGACTAGTGTGTTGGGCATGCTGTTTTGCCTTAGGGACTTTGGTTGCATCGCACGCTGATTAGGAGAGTTGTGTCTACTGATTAGTGTTGTGTTGTGGTGGTTGAGTGCATTTCTGCTTTGGAGGTCTCTGCTGTTTGGGTAGATATTTATTGAGACCCTCCACAAAGGTGGGTGTGCGGTTTGTGTTTTTATGTGAAGGCAGTGCTGCTGTGTGTTATGGAGGGCTATGTGTTCCATGTGTTGTGGTGCAAGTGTTGACCTTCTTCTCTTGACCAGCTATTCCGGTCTTGGCTGGAGAGTGCGTGGCTTCCAATTTGGTTATATAAGTGCATCCCTCGCAAGTCTGAGTGCTGGGAGGTAAGAGGAGAGGGTTGTCAGTGTACATGAGGCAGTTGCTACATTGCCTCAGTTTGCTCAAGTTCACCAGGTTAATAGGAGAAAGCACAGGGAAAAGTTTATTGATTTGTATGTCTTTAATTGTGCCACATCTTATAAAATGGTTTCCTGTTATGCTTAATATTATTATGTAAATTTTCTTCAAATTTTTCCTGATCTTTTTCCGCACTAAGTTTAATTTCCTGTTCAGTTTGTTATATTGCAGTTTTTAAAGTTATAGCTCAATCTCATTTCAATTTCCTACATTTTTTATTTCTCATCTTAATTATGTGTCTATTCTTATGGAAATATATTCTCCTGACCTTGTGTCCCTATTTTTCAAAATTTGCCACTTTCTTCTGCAGTTTTTCTACTGAATGCACCACTTCAGTTAGTTTTACATAGTGACTGTTTTGCTTTCATAGATATTAATCTTCTCTGCATTTGTTTAGATTCCAATTTGGCCAAATTATCTAGCAGTAGTTTAACCTTTGTAATCCCACCATCACTGCACATCAAACTTGCTAAAACTTGACACGAACTAGCAATGCCTGTACTCTCCCACCTCACATAGGGGATATCAGTCTTCAGTTCTACCATTAGACACCTGGGGTATTTTAAAATATTGCCTAAGTGTTTAAAAAATGTGAAGTAAAACAGGAAAAGGTTTCAAACTTTTTACCCTTGATACAGAAAGCAGCAGTGTAAACCAACTACACTAACTAATTAATTAATGTTGCCAGGGTTATTTTACGTAATTAGAAGTATGAAACTGCAATATCTGACATTATTCTATGAATGACTGCAACAGTCCATGATTTATATGGAAAGGGTACATGCAAGAGGCAGCAGCAGGTGTGTGTCGATGTGGGGCGATACTTCAGTACCAGGCCAGGAGGAAGCCTATGTGATACATGGTAGAATGTTTACTGTATTCCTTAGACTCACTGACAGCATCACCCTAAACACCGGGGTCGCACAGGGTTGTGCACTCAGTCCATTACTTTTCACAGTTCTAACACATCACTACACAGCTATGCATCAATCAAATGGTATCATCAAATTTGCAACGACACCAGTTTGCTTGTGTCTTTCGGCTTTTCCCGGTTAGGGGTCGCCACAGCGGAACTCTGGTCCGCTAATGATTGGTAGTTGAGTTTTACATGCCAAGTTACCAGCCCTGATGCACAACCTTCAAGAAGGTATGCCCATTCACGCATGTCTCCACACAGAAGACGCTCTAGCTGAGAATCGAACCGGACAGTGTCCTACTGTGAGGCGACAATGCTACCGCAGCACCACCACTGCAGGTTGCAACGACACCAGTAATCAGCCTTATTAAGAAGGAAGATGAGGGGCCTACAGGGAGGAAGTGAACAAACTTGTTCATTGGTGCACTGACAACAACTTAGCAGTAAATGTTGGGAAAACCAAGGAAATGATCATCGATCTTAGGAAGAAGAAAAAGCCACTTACCCCTATCATCATCAATGGTGCCACAGCAGAGAGAGTAAACAGCACCAAATTCCTAGGGGTACTTATCTCACAAGACCTAAATTGGTCCACAAACACTTCCTACCTTATAAAGAAAGCCCAACAACGTCTCCACTTCCTTAGGAGACTTTGTAGATCTAATCTCCCCCTACAGGTCCTATTCACCTTCTACAGAGTGTATTGACAAACAACATCATCGTCTGGTAAGGAAATTGCTCTCAAGCTGATCAGAAGGCACTGGATAAGATTGTTAAACAGGCCAGAAAAATCATTGGCTCCAACCTTCAGTCCCTACAGGACATATATTCAAACAGATGCTAGGGAAGAGTCTGAAAACTATTGAGGGATATACACCATCCGGCTCATGGGCTGTTCAAACTCCTGCCAACAAGGAGGTGCTACAGAAGTATTAGATGCAGGACATCCAGATTCCATAATAGCTTCTTCCCACACGGGATCAGACTGCTGAATAACAAACCCATAGCCTAATGCACTACATGGGTAAAATATACTTGTGTACAGTATGTCACTATTGTTTACATAAAGTCTCTGAATGGCTCACTTCATATGTCTCTTTATGCACTATGAAAACTGTGAACTGTAAGTTTATGGTATATATTGATGGTGGGTAAGTTTACATGTGTGCCTCTCTTATTTATTATAGTACTGTTTTTTTCATATCCTTATTTTTCTACAGAGTCTATTTCTGCTGTTGTATTTGTTGTCTTTCTGGTGTAAAAAGAGCTTTAAAATTTGTTTTACTGTATTTACTTTTTTTGTATCTTATTTTTTTTTATTTTTATTTAATTTAATTTTTTTATTATTTTAATCTATTTTCCTTCTGTAAACTGTCATTCATGTGGTATGAGCCTAAGTATTGAAATTTTGTGCAGTGATGCACACTTTTTCTTCTGTGTTGATCTGTATGACATTAACGTTTACTTTGACTTTGACTCATTTCAAAGAGTAATATAGAAGCAGATGGAGCATCATGATACCCATTGTTAACAATAAGAAGAATGAAACATGAAGGCAGGGATGAAAAATAAAAAGAGACTTCAGGAATGTTCTCAGAACTCAGGGACAGGTAAGAGGCTGTGTGTACGTGTTTTAGAATCTATGTATGCATGTTGGAGAGCGAATGGAAGGGTGAGGTTCACTCTCCAGCACACATACTATAGGAAAGTGTTGAGTTGTACTAGCGATAGCTAAGGAGTGATTCAGAGACATACACATTAGCCATTAATGAGATCTTTCCTCATTGTGGTTAACATGTCTGACAATCACAAATCTACTCATCACATAAACAGCCCTTCTTTACTGAAGCTCCTACCACTAACAGCGGAGTTCTTTCTGACCCCTAGGATTTGTCTTGCTGACATTTTTCAATGTGTACAATGACTATATATATATATATATATATATATATATATATATATATATATGTGTGTGTGTGTGTGTGTGTGTGTAAAGTTAATTCCTTAAGTCATAACTAATGTAGTTACAGGCTTAATTTGCTCATTATTAAACATGGCTTCATTAGCTAGCAGTCTTTTTATTAGTGCAACCGATTTCTTGTTTTTGTTTCTGTAGACTCGTTAAGTGTCTAAATGATGCGCCTTTCTTGAAATGCAAACATATACTGAGTTATCACCATGCCTTTCTGTAACACAACTTACCAGTGTTTGGAGGCATATGCAGCTTTCTAGTTTCAGGCTTAATTTACTCATTTGTAAACAAGGTGTCGTTAGTTAGCATGCTTTCCTTTAGTACAGCCAATTTATCAGCCATCTGTATCTACATTCTACTAAAGGGTCTCTTAATTATTCTATTCATAAAAGGCCAACCTAGATTTATTTCTTGCCATATTGCTCTGTAGCACAACTTTCATAATATCCATTAAATTCTTCATTTTGGTCAAAGCAAAGTGACATTTCAGGCACATGCAGCACAAGTCCTTGTCCTCAGGGAAATGAACCACTCTCTTCTTGGATGGGGAAATAAGCCTCAAATGTTGGTGCAGTTTAGGCTGAGAAGCAGGAAGAAATTATCACAGCTGAATGGGATGACTAGATTTACCACCAGCATAGTGGGCAAAAGAGGATTGAGACAGATTTAACAAGTTTAGTGAATTTGGTTTCCATCGACAGCCAAGTAAATTAAACCAAAAACTTCTCCAAGTAGTAATAAAACATAACTTCTTACAGTTAATGCAAGTCTTCACCTCCAGAAAAACTCTGAAAGTCCCTGGTTGTTGTTGTGTCTTTCGGCTTTTCCCGGTTAGGGGTCGCCACAGTGGAACTCCGGTCCACTAATGATTGGCAGTAGAGTTTTTACGTGCTGAGTTGCCAGCCCTGACGCACAGCCTTCAGCAAAGGTACACCTATTCACGCATGTCTCCACGCAGAAGACACTCTAGCTGAGAATCGAACCAGCAGCATCTTACTGTGAGGCGACAACGCTACCGCAGCACCACCACCGCAGTCTGAGTGTCCCTGGTAAAACACCAAAAGGCACTAAGCAGAGGTGGGGATCCCAAAACATACGCTGTAAAGCCAGGTCTGTAGAAAAGCTTTATTCAATACACTTATTTTAAAATAAAAAAAAGTCAGTAAATTAAGCACTTTCGTCTCTGCTTATTCAGAGACTTCTTCAGAATACCATACCAAGCTAGTCGATTGTTTTTATTTTAACATTTTGAATAAAATGCACGCCCCCTAATCACTGCACCAGACCAACCCAAAAGCACAGTCAATTAAATATGTAAATACAACCCTCATACATCTCATAAACCACATCAAATAAAATAATGTAGCACATAAGTATATCTTAAATAACATTTAAATAACATTAAATATATAAATGTTTAAAATTCAGCAGCTTTATATATTAATCTTAAAAGCATGTTTAAAACCATAAGTAAAGTAATTAAGCTATCAACATGACATAAAAGGACAATGATTGATAAATGATATAAGAAAAAAGACTTGTTTCAGCTTCCTTTTATAAGCCCCAAACCTTATTTATCTAAGATGATATAAGAAAAAAGACTTGTTTCAGCTTCCTTTTATAAGCCCCAAACCTTATTTATCTAAGACTTTCAGTTTAAGAAAACATGCCAGTGACAATGAGTCATTTAATCCTGGTCACTGTGTGGTATTTGTTTTAATTTGCCAAAGTGCCTCATGTTTTTCTAGTATTAACATCCAGGGGCCCCCTTTTATCTAGTTTGAGGGTGTCAATGATGACACATTTAAAATTATGGTCCACCAATTCAGTACCATGTTTAGCTAATGCATTTTTATCATTTTTATTTTGTATATCCCTCAGATGTTTATAAATATGAT